>NC_040040.1:47533368-47596115 GCF_003713205.1 Coffea eugenioides
TTCTTTTAGTCGTTGCAGTTTTCGGTCTCATGGCCGATGTTTCGGTGGTATATACAGTAGAGGTTAGCATTCCACTTCTCTTTTTTTTTGTTCATCCTTGACGGAGATCTATCAAGGTGATGTTCAAGTGTGGGGGTATTTGATAAGAATATATTTTACGTATTTTTTAGTGTGTTTTATTAGTTAATTTTGGTTTGATTATTTAGTTTTATAACTAAAATAACTAAGATTTTGGTAAAAAAACTACATTTTATATTAAAGTGGCCAAACGTTGCATTTTATGGATTTTTATGGTAAAAACTTCATATTTTGTAGGTTTAATGATTCAATCATCAAATGAAGTGCATTGAGAAGATATTTGGATGATTGAAGATGGATTAAAGTGGTGAAAATAAAATATGAAGTGTAAAAGAAAAAATGCAATTTGAATCAAGAAAAGTCAGGTTTGACAACTCTGACACGTTTCGGTATTTCGACCATATCTGGAGTTACACTTATCGGATTGAGGTGATCTTTATACCATTTTAAAGCTGAGAAAGAGACCTACAATTGTTATGAAGACACCAAAATCCAATTCGGCTGTTTTCATGGGCAAAAAGTCAGAATACAGAAGCTGCATTCTGTGGTCGAAAATCGAAACAGGGGTTTGACCAGGTGATAGTATTTCAATCATATCTCAGGCTACAAAGCTCCGATTTGGATGATTCTTGAAGCATTGGAAAGCTAACTCAAAGGACTACAACGTTTGTGTTTTGCACAAAAGCTAGTTCGGCCTTTATGATAGAGAAAATCGCAGATGAAGTAAGGCCAAAGTGAATACGCGAGTACACAAAACGTGACTTGTAACCGCGTTTTGTGTAGGCGCGTTTTCTGGCCTCAATTCTGCAATTTGCTCAGTCAATTCTCTTATGTTCAAACTACTTTCCAGCTACAATCTGCAAGAGAATTCGGTGCACATGCCTCAGAAGACAAAAGGGCAATAAAGATGGCTTATTTTCAAGTCAAAAACATTGATTATTGACTATCCTAACAAAGTTAGATTTGGAAATCAAAAGTTGGAATTTGACTTGGAAAAAGAGAGCCTTTGAGTAGTTTATATGCAGAGACATTTGGGAGCCAAAAAAGGATCATACGGGAGAAGCTTGGAGTCTGCAAAAATGTAGCTTTTCCATTCTCTTAGTGTTAGTTTAGCTTAGTATAGAGTAAGATAGTTCATCCATTCTTATTATTAGCTAGATAAAGAAGAAGATGGAGGATGAAGAAGGCAAGGAAGAAAGCTCATGTGACAAGGGTTGTATTCCTTCTAAATCTTTATCTTTTGTACTTGATTCCAAGTTTAGTTAATATACAAGTTCTGGATTTTATATTTAATATGTGTCTTTAAAGTCTATACCTTGGGTTTGATTGAACTTTCTATGATTGTTAGAGTTTATTATTTGGCTATTTGACTGCTATGATTTGAGCAGGTTATTTAGCACTTTAACTCGTTAAATCATGATTAATCTGGTACCATTAGTTGTGATCATTTAAGGTGTTATTTCTGCAATGAAAATTGAGATTTAACATTAGTTCAATAAGTGCTAAACATGGGGAGTACACTCACGAGAGTAGAGGTGCACCTATATGGTTTTGGTGATTAATTTCATGTAATTTCACTGAAGAAATGAACTTGTAGCTAATTTCATAACCATGAGAATAGGTATGGATTAGTTATAAGTATAATTGATTCACTACGAAAGTAGGATTTAAATGCATAAGAAAATTACACCATAACTAGCATAGATGTAGTATTCAATGATCCAAATATAGCACTTGCATGAGTTGTTAGGGATACCACAACCTAATGAGCTTTCATTTGTTATTTTGTATAATTTCAGTAGGTTAAATTTGTTATAATTCATTGACAGTCTAAATAATAGGGAAGCTTTAGTAATACCGGTAATTGTTCACTCTTCCCTGTGGGATCGACCCGATATATACCCTAAACTACTAGTTGACCTGTACACTTGCAGTGAACGGGTGTAATTCGGTATTTTTTAACTTGTATGTATGTAAAATACCCGTCAGATCTGATACCGACAACGATTGTGTCAGGCTTAATGTACAGGACATAGTAGTGATTATGTCATTCTATCACGTCAACGCCATGTCATTCCATAAGCAGAGGTCAGCTTTCCCAGCGGGATGTTAGGTGGCAGAGGGCGGAGATAGGTGGTCGAGTTAAGATGACAACCACTATTAGAAGACTGATCTCAGCCCCATAGGCGAGGCAACGAGCCGAGTTGGAATAGGCCCTGAGAAGGTCTTCTCGGTCAATCACAAAACCGATGAGGGCCGAGTTGACCGCCCTCAACTTGCTTCCAGTCTTACTTTGTTTAGTGCTTCGACTACCCATCAAAAATAGAATAACAAATTGTTTGCATTCCTAAAATGGTTCGTCCTTGAGCAAACAAAAATAAAAATAAAATGCAAAGGCCCTGCAAAAGAATCAACCTTTCAGGAAAATTACCTATTTGCAGTTGAGAAGTGAGGGTGCTATCATGGAGAGCAATAACTATTTTCGTTAGGACCACAACAGAAACATCTTTTACCTCATCCATAGAGTTGAGAATCCTCTTAGTCAAACTAACTTCTGAAGAATAACATATTCCCAACACCAACCAACCACTAATTGGTAGTTACTTCTTTCTCATCGTGGCTTCCAACACCAGACCAGTTTGCTTTTTCATCAATTCCAATCTCTAAAAGAAGAACACCGCATGCAATGTATTCCACTTTCGCTTCAACTCCTTTGGTATATCATCAGCAATCAAATGCATGTTCTCTTTCAAGAAGTTAAGTTCATCAGCTGTTTTACCTGCAAATTTCGTTATGCCACTGGAATCTACTTCAAATAACTGGCTTAAAAGTGGATACTTCCATGCAAAATCACCAGCACAAACTCTACCACCTAAAATCTGTCTGAAAGGTTCAATGTTTGAAACTCAACCTTGGAAATACCAGTGTCCTTCCCAATTTCCTCAATTTCTTTTAGTCGTTGCAGTTTTCGGTCTCATGGCCGATGTTTCGGTGGTATATACAGTAGAGGTTAGCATTCCACTTCTCTTTTTTTTTGTTAATCCTTGACGGAGATCTATCAAGGTGATGTTCAAGTGTGGGGGTATTTGATAAGAATACATTTTACGTATTTTTTAGTGTGTTTTATTAGTTAATTTTGGTTTGATTATTTAGTTTTATAACTAAAATAACTAAGGTTTTGGTAAAAAAACTACATTTTATGTTAAAGTGGCCAAACGTTGCGTTTTATGGATTTTTATGGTAAAAACTTCATATTTTGTAGGTTTAATGATTCAATCATCAAATGAAGTGCATTGAGAAGATATTTGGATGATTGAAGATGGATTAAAGTGGTGAAAATAAAATATGAAGTGTAAAAGAAAAAATGCAATTTGAATCAAGAAAAGTCAGGTTTGACAACTCTGACACGTTTCGGTATTTCGACCATATCTGGAGTTACACTTATCGGATTGAGGTGATCTTTATACCATTTTAAAGCTGAGAAAGAGACCTACAATTGTTATGAAGACACCAAAATCCAATTCGGCTGTTTTCATGGGCAAAAAGTCAGAATACAGAAGCTGCATTCTGTGGTCGAAAATCGAAACAGGGGTTTGACCAGGTGATAGTATTTCAATCATATCTCAGGCTACAAAGCTCCGATTTGGATGATTCTTGAAGCATTGGAAAGCTAACTCAAAGGACTACAACGTTTGTGTTTTGCACAAAAGCTAGTTCGGCCTTTATGATAGAGAAAATCGCAGATGAAGTAAGGCCAAAGTGAATACGCGAGTACACAAAACGTGACTTGTAACCGCGTTTTGTGTAGGCGCGTTTTCTGGCCTCAATTCTGCAATTTGCTCAGTCAATTCTCTTATGTTCAAACTACTTTCCAGCTACAATCTGCAAGAGAATTCGGTGCACATGCCTCAGAAGACAAAAGGGCAATAAAGATGGCTTATTTTCAAGTCAAAAACATTGATTATTGACTATCCTAACAAAGTTAGATTTGGAAATCAAAAGTTGGAATTTGACTTGGAAAAAGAGAGCCTTTGAGTAGTTTATATGCAGAGACATTTGGGAGCCAAAAAAGGATCATACGGGAGAAGCTTGGAGTCTGCAAAAATGTAGCTTTTCCATTCTCTTAGTGTTAGTTTAGCTTAGTATAGAGTAAGATAGTTCATCCATTCTTATTATTAGCTAGATAAAGAAGAAGATGGA
Source organism: Coffea eugenioides (assembly GCF_003713205.1). NCBI lineage: Eukaryota > Viridiplantae > Streptophyta > Magnoliopsida > Gentianales > Rubiaceae > Coffea > Coffea eugenioides. The sequence continues at coordinate 47,537,647 of NC_040040.1, forward strand.
GGATGAAGAAGGCAAGGAAGAAAGCTCATGTGACAAGGGTTGTATTCCTTCTAAATCTTTATCTTTTGTACTTGATTCCAAGTTTAGTTAATATACAAGTTCTGGATTTTATATTTAATATGTGTCTTTAAAGTCTATACCTTGGGTTTGATTGAACTTTCTATGATTGTTAGAGTTTATTATTTGGCTATTTGACTGCTATGATTTGAGCAAGTTATTTAGCACTTTAACTCGTTAAATCATGATTAATCTGGTACCATTAGTTGTGATCATTTAAGGTGTTATTTCTGCAATGAAAATTGAGATTTAACATTAGTTCAATAAGTGCTAAACATGGGGAGTACACTCACGAGAGTAGAGGTGCACCTATATGGTTTTGGTGATTAATTTCATGTAATTTCACTGAAGAAATGAACTTGTAGCTAATTTCATAACCATGAGAATAGGTATGGATTAGTTATAAGTATAATTGATTCACTACGAAAGTAGGATTCAAATGCATAAGAAAATTACACCATAACTAGCATAGATGTAGTATTCAATGATCCAAATATAGCACTTGCATGAGTTGTTAGGGATACCACAACCTAATGAGCTTTCATTTGTTATTTTGTATAATTTCAGTAGGTTAAATTTGTTATAATTCATTGACAGTCTAAATAATAGGGAAGCTTTAGTAATACCGGTAATTGTTCACTCTTCCCTGTGGGATCGACCCGATATATACCCTAAACTACTAGTTGACCTGTACACTTGCAGTGAACGGGTGTAATTCGGTATTTTTTAACTTGTATGTATGTAAAATACCCGTCAGATCTGATACCGACAACGATTGTGTCAGGCTTAATGTACAGGACATAGTAGTGATTATGTCATTCTATCACGTCAACGCCATGTCATTCCATAAGCAGAGGTCAGCTTTCCCAGCGGGATGTTAGGTGGCAGAGGGCGGAGATAGGTGGCCGAGTTAAGATGACAACCACTATTAGAAGACTGATCTCAGCCCCATAGGCGAGGCAACGAGCCGAGTTGGAATAGGCCCTGAGAAGGTCTTCTCGGTCAATCACAAAACCGATGAGGGCCGAGTTGACCGCCCTCAACTTGCTTCCAGTCTTACTTTGTTTAGTGCTTCGACTACCCATCAAAAATAGAATAACAAATTGTTTGCATTCCTAAAATGGTTCGTCCTTGAGCAAACAAAAATAAAAATAAAATGCAAAGGCCCTGCAAAAGAATCAACCTTTCAGGAAAATTACCTATTTGCAGTTGAGAAGTGAGGGTGTTATCATGGAGAGCAATAACTATTTTCGTTAGGACCACAACAGAAACATCTTTTACCTCATCCATAGAGTTGAGAATCCTCTTAGTCAAACTAACTTCTGAAGAATAACATATTCCCAACACCAACCAACCACTAATTGGTAGTTACTTCTTTCTCATCGTGGCTTCCAACACCAGACCAGTTTGCTTTTTCATCAATTCCAATCTCTAAAAGAAGAACACCGCATGCAATGTATTCCACTTTCGCTTCAACTCCTTTGGTATATCATCAGCAATCAAATGCATGTTCTCTTTCAAGAAGTTAAGTTCATCAGCTGTTTTACCTGCAAATTTCGTTATGCCACTGGAATCTACTTCAAATAACTGGCTTAAAAGTGGATACTTCCATGCAAAATCACCAGCACAAACTCTACCACCTAAAATCTGTCTGAAAGGTTCAATGTTTGAAACTCAACCTTGGAAATACCAGTGTCCTTCCCAATTTCCTCAATTTCTTTTAGTCGTTGCAGTTTTCGGTCTCATGGCCGATGTTTCGGTGGTATATACAGTAGAGGTTAGCATTCCACTTCTCTTTTTTTTTGTTAATCCTTGACGGAGATCTATCAAGGTGATGTTCAAGTGTGGGGGTATTTGATAAGAATACATTTTACGTATTTTTTAGTGTGTTTTATTAGTTAATTTTGGTTTGATTATTTAGTTTTATAACTAAAATAACTAAGGTTTTGGTAAAAAAACTACATTTTATGTTAAAGTGGCCAAACGTTGCGTTTTATGGATTTTTATGGTAAAAACTTCATATTTTGTAGGTTTAATGATTCAATCATCAAATGAAGTGCATTGAGAAGATATTTGGATGATTGAAGATGGATTAAAGTGGTGAAAATAAAATATGAAGTGTAAAAGAAAAAATGCAATTTGAATCAAGAAAAGTCAGGTTTGACAACTCTGACACGTTTCGGTATTTCGACCATATCTGGAGTTACACTTATCGGATTGAGGTGATCTTTATACCATTTTAAAGCTGAGAAAGAGACCTACAATTGTTATGAAGACACCAAAATCCAATTCGGCTGTTTTCATGGGCAAAAAGTCAGAATACAGAAGCTGCATTCTGTGGTCGAAAATCGAAACAGGGGTTTGACCAGGTGATAGTATTTCAATCATATCTCAGGCTACAAAGCTCCGATTTGGATGATTCTTGAAGCATTGGAAAGCTAACTCAAAGGACTACAACGTTTGTGTTTTGCACAAAAGCTAGTTCGGCCTTTATGATAGAGAAAATCGCAGATGAAGTAAGGCCAAAGTGAATACGCGAGTACACAAAACGTGACTTGTAACCGCGTTTTGTGTAGGCGCGTTTTCTGGCCTCAATTCTGCAATTTGCTCAGTCAATTCTCTTATGTTCAAACTACTTTCCAGCTACAATCTGCAAGAGAATTCGGTGCACATGCCTCAGAAGACAAAAGGGCAATAAAGATGGCTTATTTTCAAGTCAAAAACATTGATTATTGACTATCCTAACAAAGTTAGATTTGGAAATCAAAAGTTGGAATTTGACTTGGAAAAAGAGAGCCTTTGAGTAGTTTATATGCAGAGACATTTGGGAGCCAAAAAAGGATCATACGGGAGAAGCTTGGAGTCTGCAAAAATGTAGCTTTTCCATTCTCTTAGTGTTAGTTTAGCTTAGTATAGAGTAAGATAGTTCATCCATTCTTATTATTAGCTAGATAAAGAAGAAGATGGAGGATGAAGAAGGCAAGGAAGAAAGCTCATGTGACAAGGGTTGTATTCCTTCTAAATCTTTATCTTTTGTACTTGATTCCAAGTTTAGTTAATATACAAGTTCTGGATTTTATATTTAATATGTGTCTTTAAAGTCTATACCTTGGGTTTGATTGAACTTTCTATGATTGTTAGAGTTTATTATTTGGCTATTTGACTGCTATGATTTGAGCAAGTTATTTAGCACTTTAACTCGTTAAATCATGATTAATCTGGTACCATTAGTTGTGATCATTTAAGGTGTTATTTCTGCAATGAAAATTGAGATTTAACATTAGTTCAATAAGTGCTAAACATGGGGAGTACACTCACGAGAGTAGAGGTGCACCTATATGGTTTTGGTGATTAATTTCATGTAATTTCACTGAAGAAAAGTTGTAGCTAATTTCATAACCATGAGAATAGGTATGGATTAGTTATAAGTATAATTGATTCACTACGAAAGTAGGATTCAAATGCATAAGAAAATTACACCATAACTAGCATAGATGTAGTATTCAATGATCCAAATATAGCACTTGCATGAGTTGTTAGGGATACCACAACCTAATGAGCTTTCATTTGTTATTTTGTATAATTTCAGTAGGTTAAATTTGTTATAATTCATTGACAGTCTAAATAATAGGGAAGCTTTAGTAATACCGGTAATTGTTCACTCTTCCCTGTGGGATCGACCCGATATATACCCTAAACTACTAGTTGACCTGTACACTTGCAGTGAACGGGTGTAATTCGGTATTTTTTAACTTGTATGTATGTAAAATACCCGTCAGATCTGATACCGACAACGATTGTGTCAGGCTTAATGTACAGGACATAGTAGTGATTATGTCATTCTATCACGTCAACGCCATGTCATTCCATAAGCAGAGGTCAGCTTTCCCAGCGGGATGTTAGGTGGCAGAGGGCGGAGATAGGTGGCCGAGTTAAGATGACAACCACTATTAGAAGACTGATCTCAGCCCCATAGGCGAGGCAACGAGCCGAGTTGGAATAGGCCCTGAGAAGGTCTTCTCGGTCAATCACAAAACCGATGAGGGCCGAGTTGACCGCCCTCAACTTGCTTCCAGTCTTACTTTGTTTAGTGCTTCGACTACCCATCAAAAATAGAATAACAAATTGTTTGCATTCCTAAAATGGTTCGTCCTTGAGCAAACAAAAATAAAAATAAAATGCAAAGGCCCTGCAAAAGAATCAACCTTTCAGGAAAATTACCTATTTGCAGTTGAGAAGTGAGGGTGTTATCATGGAGAGCAATAACTATTTTCGTTAGGACCACAACAGAAACATCTTTTACCTCATCCATAGAGTTGAGAATCCTCTTAGTCAAACTAACTTCTGAAGAATAACATATTCCCAACACCAACCAACCACTAATTGGTAGTTACTTCTTTCTCATCGTGGCTTCCAACACCAGACCAGTTTGCTTTTTCATCAATTCCAATCTCTAAAAGAAGAACACCGCATGCAATGTATTCCACTTTCGCTTCAACTCCTTTGGTATATCATCAGCAATCAAATGCATGTTCTCTTTCAAGAAGTTAAGTTCATCAGCTGTTTTACCTGCAAATTTCGTTATGCCACTGGAATCTACTTCAAATAACTGGCTTAAAAGTGGATACTTCCATGCAAAATCACCAGCACAAACTCTACCACCTAAAATCTGTCTGAAAGGTTCAATGTTTGAAACTCAACCTTGGAAATACCAGTGTCCTTCCCAATTTCCTCAATTTCTTTTAGTCGTTGCAGTTTTCGGTCTCATGGCCGATGTTTCGGTGGTATATACAGTAGAGGTTAGCATTCCACTTCTCTTTTTTTTTGTTAATCCTTGACGGAGATCTATCAAGGTGATGTTCAAGTGTGGGGGTATTTGATAAGAATACATTTTACGTATTTTTTAGTGTGTTTTATTAGTTAATTTTGGTTTGATTATTTAGTTTTATAACTAAAATAACTAAGGTTTTGGTAAAAAAACTACATTTTATGTTAAAGTGGCCAAACGTTGCGTTTTATGGATTTTTATGGTAAAAACTTCATATTTTGTAGGTTTAATGATTCAATCATCAAATGAAGTGCATTGAGAAGATATTTGGATGATTGAAGATGGATTAAAGTGGTGAAAATAAAATATGAAGTGTAAAAGAAAAAATGCAATTTGAATCAAGAAAAGTCAGGTTTGACAACTCTGACACGTTTCGGTATTTCGACCATATCTGGAGTTACACTTATCGGATTGAGGTGATCTTTATACCATTTTAAAGCTGAGAAAGAGACCTACAATTGTTATGAAGACACCAAAATCCAATTCGGCTGTTTTCATGGGCAAAAAGTCAGAATACAGAAGCTGCATTCTGTGGTCGAAAATCGAAACAGGGGTTTGACCAGGTGATAGTATTTCAATCATATCTCAGGCTACAAAGCTCCGATTTGGATGATTCTTGAAGCATTGGAAAGCTAACTCAAAGGACTACAACGTTTGTGTTTTGCACAAAAGCTAGTTCGGCCTTTATGATAGAGAAAATCGCAGATGAAGTAAGGCCAAAGTGAATACGCGAGTACACAAAACGTGACTTGTAACCGCGTTTTGTGTAGGCGCGTTTTCTGGCCTCAATTCTGCAATTTGCTCAGTCAATTCTCTTATGTTCAAACTACTTTCCAGCTACAATCTGCAAGAGAATTCGGTGCACATGCCTCAGAAGACAAAAGGGCAATAAAGATGGCTTATTTTCAAGTCAAAAACATTGATTATTGACTATCCTAACAAAGTTAGATTTGGAAATCAAAAGTTGGAATTTGACTTGGAAAAAGAGAGCCTTTGAGTAGTTTATATGCAGAGACATTTGGGAGCCAAAAAAGGATCATACGGGAGAAGCTTGGAGTCTGCAAAAATGTAGCTTTTCCATTCTCTTAGTGTTAGTTTAGCTTAGTATAGAGTAAGATAGTTCATCCATTCTTATTATTAGCTAGATAAAGAAGAAGATGGAGGATGAAGAAGGCAAGGAAGAAAGCTCATGTGACAAGGGTTGTATTCCTTCTAAATCTTTATCTTTTGTACTTGATTCCAAGTTTAGTTAATATACAAGTTCTGGATTTTATATTTAATATGTGTCTTTAAAGTCTATACCTTGGGTTTGATTGAACTTTCTATGATTGTTAGAGTTTATTATTTGGCTATTTGACTGCTATGATTTGAGCAAGTTATTTAGCACTTTAACTCGTTAAATCATGATTAATCTGGTACCATTAGTTGTGATCATTTAAGGTGTTATTTCTGCAATGAAAATTGAGATTTAACATTAGTTCAATAAGTGCTAAACATGGGGAGTACACTCACGAGAGTAGAGGTGCACCTATATGGTTTTGGTGATTAATTTCATGTAATTTCACTGAAGAAATGAACTTGTAGCTAATTTCATAACCATGAGAATAGGTATGGATTAGTTATAAGTATAATTGATTCACTACGAAAGTAGGATTCAAATGCATAAGAAAATTACACCATAACTAGCATAGATGTAGTATTCAATGATCCAAATATAGCACTTGCATGAGTTGTTAGGGATACCACAACCTAATGAGCTTTCATTTGTTATTTTGTATAATTTCAGTAGGTTAAATTTGTTATAATTCATTGACAGTCTAAATAATAGGGAAGCTTTAGTAATACCGGTAATTGTTCACTCTTCCCTGTGGGATCGACCCGATATATACCCTAAACTACTAGTTGACCTGTACACTTGCAGTGAACGGGTGTAATTCGGTATTTTTTAACTTGTATGTATGTAAAATACCCGTCAGATCTGATACCGACAACGATTGTGTCAGGCTTAATGTACAGGACATAGTAGTGATTATGTCATTCTATCACGTCAACGCCATGTCATTCCATAAGCAGAGGTCAGCTTTCCCAGCGGGATGTTAGGTGGCAGAGGGCGGAGATAGGTGGCCGAGTTAAGATGACAACCACTATTAGAAGACTGATCTCAGCCCCATAGGCGAGGCAACGAGCCGAGTTGGAATAGGCCCTGAGAAGGTCTTCTCGGTCAATCACAAAACCGATGAGGGCCGAGTTGACCGCCCTCAACTTGCTTCCAGTCTTACTTTGTTTAGTGCTTCGACTACCCATCAAAAATAGAATAACAAATTGTTTGCATTCCTAAAATGGTTCGTCCTTGAGCAAACAAAAATAAAAATAAAATGCAAAGGCCCTGCAAAAGAATCAACCTTTCAGGAAAATTACCTATTTGCAGTTGAGAAGTGAGGGTGTTATCATGGAGAGCAATAACTATTTTCGTTAGGACCACAACAGAAACATCTTTTACCTCATCCATAGAGTTGAGAATCCTCTTAGTCAAACTAACTTCTGAAGAATAACATATTCCCAACACCAACCAACCACTAATTGGTAGTTACTTCTTTCTCATCGTGGCTTCCAACACCAGACCAGTTTGCTTTTTCATCAATTCCAATCTCTAAAAGAAGAACACCGCATGCAATGTATTCCACTTTCGCTTCAACTCCTTTGGTATATCATCAGCAATCAAATGCATGTTCTCTTTCAAGAAGTTAAGTTCATCAGCTGTTTTACCTGCAAATTTCGTTATGCCACTGGAATCTACTTCAAATAACTGGCTTAAAAGTGGATACTTCCATGCAAAATCACCAGCACAAACTCTACCACCTAAAATCTGTCTGAAAGGTTCAATGTTTGAAACTCAACCTTGGAAATACCAGTGTCCTTCCCAATTTCCTCAATTTCTTTTAGTCGTTGCAGTTTTCGGTCTCATGGCCGATGTTTCGGTGGTATATACAGTAGAGGTTAGCATTCCACTTCTCTTTTTTTTTGTTAATCCTTGACGGAGATCTATCAAGGTGATGTTCAAGTGTGGGGGTATTTGATAAGAATACATTTTACGTATTTTTTAGTGTGTTTTATTAGTTAATTTTGGTTTGATTATTTAGTTTTATAACTAAAATAACTAAGGTTTTGGTAAAAAAACTACATTTTATGTTAAAGTGGCCAAACGTTGCGTTTTATGGATTTTTATGGTAAAAACTTCATATTTTGTAGGTTTAATGATTCAATCATCAAATGAAGTGCATTGAGAAGATATTTGGATGATTGAAGATGGATTAAAGTGGTGAAAATAAAATATGAAGTGTAAAAGAAAAAATGCAATTTGAATCAAGAAAAGTCAGGTTTGACAACTCTGACACGTTTCGGTATTTCGACCATATCTGGAGTTACACTTATCGGATTGAGGTGATCTTTATACCATTTTAAAGCTGAGAAAGAGACCTACAATTGTTATGAAGACACCAAAATCCAATTCGGCTGTTTTCATGGGCAAAAAGTCAGAATACAGAAGCTGCATTCTGTGGTCGAAAATCGAAACAGGGGTTTGACCAGGTGATAGTATTTCAATCATATCTCAGGCTACAAAGCTCCGATTTGGATGATTCTTGAAGCATTGGAAAGCTAACTCAAAGGACTACAACGTTTGTGTTTTGCACAAAAGCTAGTTCGGCCTTTATGATAGAGAAAATCGCAGATGAAATAAGGCCAAAGTGAATACGCGAGTACACAAAACGTGACTTGTAACCGCGTTTTGTGTAGGCGCGTTTTCTGGCCTCAATTCTGCAATTTGCTCAGTCAATTCTCTTATGTTCAAACTACTTTCCAGCTACAATCTGCAAGAGAATTCGGTGCACATGCCTCAGAAGACAAAAGGGCAATAAAGATGGCTTATTTTCAAGTCAAAAACATTGATTATTGACTATCCTAACAAAGTTAGATTTGGAAATCAAAAGTTGGAATTTGACTTGGAAAAAGAGAGCCTTTGAGTAGTTTATATGCAGAGACATTTGGGAGCCAAAAAAGGATCATACGGGAGAAGCTTGGAGTCTGCAAAAATGTAGCTTTTCCATTCTCTTAGTGTTAGTTTAGCTTAGTATAGAGTAAGATAGTTCATCCATTCTTATTATTAGCTAGATAAAGAAGAAGATGGAGGATGAAGAAGGCAAGGAAGAAAGCTCATGTGACAAGGGTTGTATTCCTTCTAAATCTTTATCTTTTGTACTTGATTCCAAGTTTAGTTAATATACAAGTTCTGGATTTTATATTTAATATGTGTCTTTAAAGTCTATACCTTGGGTTTGATTGAACTTTCTATGATTGTTAGAGTTTATTATTTGGCTATTTGACTGCTATGATTTGAGCAAGTTATTTAGCACTTTAACTCGTTAAATCATGATTAATCTGGTACCATTAGTTGTGATCATTTAAGGTGTTATTTCTGCAATGAAAATTGAGATTTAACATTAGTTCAATAAGTGCTAAACATGGGGAGTACACTCACGAGAGTAGAGGTGCACCTATATGGTTTTGGTGATTAATTTCATGTAATTTCACTGAAGAAATGAACTTGTAGCTAATTTCATAACCATGAGAATAGGTATGGATTAGTTATAAGTATAATTGATTCACTACGAAAGTAGGATTCAAATGCATAAGAAAATTACACCATAACTAGCATAGATGTAGTATTCAATGATCCAAATATAGCACTTGCATGAGTTGTTAGGGATACCACAACCTAATGAGCTTTCATTTGTTATTTTGTATAATTTCAGTAGGTTAAATTTGTTATAATTCATTGACAGTCTAAATAATAGGGAAGCTTTAGTAATACCGGTAATTGTTCACTCTTCCCTGTGGGATCGACCCGATATATACCCTAAACTACTAGTTGACCTGTACACTTGCAGTGAACGGGTGTAATTCGGTATTTTTTAACTTGTATGTATGTAAAATACCCGTCAGATCTGATACCGACAACGATTGTGTCAGGCTTAATGTACAGGACATAGTAGTGATTATGTCATTCTATCACGTCAACGCCATGTCATTCCATAAGCAGAGGTCAGCTTTCCCAGCGGGATGTTAGGTGGCAGAGGGCGGAGATAGGTGGCCGAGTTAAGATGACAACCACTATTAGAAGACTGATCTCAGCCCCATAGGCGAGGCAACGAGCCGAGTTGGAATAGGCCCTGAGAAGGTCTTCTCGGTCAATCACAAAACCGATGAGGGCCGAGTTGACCGCCCTCAACTTGCTTCCAGTCTTACTTTGTTTAGTGCTTCGACTACCCATCAAAAATAGAATAACAAATTGTTTGCATTCCTAAAATGGTTCGTCCTTGAGCAAACAAAAATAAAAATAAAATGCAAAGGCCCTGCAAAAGAATCAACCTTTCAGGAAAATTACCTATTTGCAGTTGAGAAGTGAGGGTGTTATCATGGAGAGCAATAACTATTTTCGTTAGGACCACAACAGAAACATCTTTTACCTCATCCATAGAGTTGAGAATCCTCTTAGTCAAACTAACTTCTGAAGAATAACATATTCCCAACACCAACCAACCACTAATTGGTAGTTACTTCTTTCTCATCGTGGCTTCCAACACCAGACCAGTTTGCTTTTTCATCAATTCCAATCTCTAAAAGAAGAACACCGCATGCAATGTATTCCACTTTCGCTTCAACTCCTTTGGTATATCATCAGCAATCAAATGCATGTTCTCTTTCAAGAAGTTAAGTTCATCAGCTGTTTTACCTGCAAATTTCGTTATGCCACTGGAATCTACTTCAAATAACTGGCTTAAAAGTGGATACTTCCATGCAAAATCACCAGCACAAACTCTACCACCTAAAATCTGTCTGAAAGGTTCAATGTTTGAAACTCAACCTTGGAAATACCAGTGTCCTTCCCAATTTCCTCAATTTCTTTTAGTCGTTGCAGTTTTCGGTCTCATGGCCGATGTTTCGGTGGTATATACAGTAGAGGTTAGCATTCCACTTCTCTTTTTTTTTGTTAATCCTTGACGGAGATCTATCAAGGTGATGTTCAAGTGTGGGGGTATTTGATAAGAATACATTTTACGTATTTTTTAGTGTGTTTTATTAGTTAATTTTGGTTTGATTATTTAGTTTTATAACTAAAATAACTAAGGTTTTGGTAAAAAAACTACATTTTATGTTAAAGTGGCCAAACGTTGCGTTTTATGGATTTTTATGGTAAAAACTTCATATTTTGTAGGTTTAATGATTCAATCATCAAATGAAGTGCATTGAGAAGATATTTGGATGATTGAAGATGGATTAAAGTGGTGAAAATAAAATATGAAGTGTAAAAGAAAAAATGCAATTTGAATCAAGAAAAGTCAGGTTTGACAACTCTGACACGTTTCGGTATTTCGACCATATCTGGAGTTACACTTATCGGATTGAGGTGATCTTTATACCATTTTAAAGCTGAGAAAGAGACCTACAATTGTTATGAAGACACCAAAATCCAATTCGGCTGTTTTCATGGGCAAAAGGTCAGAATACAGAAGCTGCATTCTGTGGTCGAAAATCGAAACAGGGGTTTGACCAGGTGATAGTATTTCAATCATATCTCAGGCTACAAAGCTCCGATTTGGATGATTCTTGAAGCATTGGAAAGCTAACTCAAAGGACTACAACGTTTGTGTTTTGCACAAAAGCTAGTTCGGCCTTTATGATAGAGAAAATCGCAGATGAAGTAAGGCCAAAGTGAATACGCGAGTACACAAAACGTGACTTGTAACCGCGTTTTGTGTAGGCGCGTTTTCTGGCCTCAATTCTGCAATTTGCTCAGTCAATTCTCTTATGTTCAAACTACTTTCCAGCTACAATCTGCAAGAGAATTCGGTGCACATGCCTCAGAAGACAAAAGGGCAATAAAGATGGCTTATTTTCAAGTCAAAAACATTGATTATTGACTATCCTAACAAAGTTAGATTTGGAAATCAAAAGTTGGAATTTGACTTGGAAAAAGAGAGCCTTTGAGTAGTTTATATGCAGAGACATTTGGGAGCCAAAAAAGGATCATACGGGAGAAGCTTGGAGTCTGCAAAAATGTAGCTTTTCCATTCTCTTAGTGTTAGTTTAGCTTAGTATAGAGTAAGATAGTTCATCCATTCTTATTATTAGCTAGATAAAGAAGAAGATGGAGGATGAAGAAGGCAAGGAAGAAAGCTCATGTGACAAGGGTTGTATTCCTTCTAAATCTTTATCTTTTGTACTTGATTCCAAGTTTAGTTAATATACAAGTTCTGGATTTTATATTTAATATGTGTCTTTAAAGTCTATACCTTGGGTTTGATTGAACTTTCTATGATTGTTAGAGTTTATTATTTGGCTATTTGACTGCTATGATTTGAGCAAGTTATTTAGCACTTTAACTCGTTAAATCATGATTAATCTGGTACCATTAGTTGTGATCATTTAAGGTGTTATTTCTGCAATGAAAATTGAGATTTAACATTAGTTCAATAAGTGCTAAACATGGGGAGTACACTCACGAGAGTAGAGGTGCACCTATATGGTTTTGGTGATTAATTTCATGTAATTTCACTGAAGAAAATGAACTTGTAGCTAATTTCATAACCATGAGAATAGGTATGGATTAGTTATAAGTATAATTGATTCACTACGAAAGTAGGATTCAAATGCATAAGAAAATTACACCATAACTAGCATAGATGTAGTATTCAATGATCCAAATATAGCACTTGCATGAGTTGTTAGGGATACCACAACCTAATGAGCTTTCATTTGTTATTTTGTATAATTTCAGTAGGTTAAATTTGTTATAATTCATTGACAGTCTAAATAATAGGGAAGCTTTAGTAATACCGGTAATTGTTCACTCTTCCCTGTGGGATCGACCCGATATATACCCTAAACTACTAGTTGACCTGTACACTTGCAGTGAACGGGTGTAATTCGGTATTTTTTAACTTGTATGTATGTAAAATACCCGTCAGATCTGATACCGACAACGATTGTGTCAGGCTTAATGTACAGGACATAGTAGTGATTATGTCATTCTATCACGTCAACGCCATGTCATTCCATAAGTAGAGGTCAGCTTTCCCAGCGGGATGTTAGGTGGCAGAGGGCGGAGATAGGTGGCCGAGTTAAGATGACAACCACTATTAGAAGACTGATCTCAGCCCCATAGGCGAGGCAACGAGCCGAGTTGGAATAGGCCCTGAGAAGGTCTTCTCGGTCAATCACAAAACCGATGAGGGCCGAGTTGACCGCCCCCAACTTGCTTCCAGTCTTACTTTGTTTAGTGCTTCGACTACCCATCAAAAATAGAATAACAAATTGTTTGCATTCCTAAAATGGTTCGTCCTTGAGCAAACAAAAATAAAAATAAAATGCAAAGGCCCTGCAAAAGAATCAACCTTTCAGGAAAATTACCTTTTTGCAGTTGAGAAGTGAGGGTGCTATCATGGAGAGCAATAACTATTTTCGTTAGGACCACAACAGAAACATCTTTTACCTCATCCATAGAGTTGAGAATCCTCTTAGTCAAACTAACTTCTGAAGAATAACATATTCCCAACACCAACCAACCACTAATTGGTAGTTACTTCTTTCTCATCGTGGCTTCCAACACCAGACCAGTTTGCTTTTTCATCAATTCCAATCTCTAAAAGAAGAACACCGCATGCAATGTATTCCACTTTCGCTTCAACTCCTTTGGTATATCATCAGCAATCAAATGCATGTTCTCTTTCAAGAAGTTAAGTTCATCGGCTGTTTTACCTGCAAATTTCGTTATGCCACTGGAATCTACTTCAAATAACTGGCTTAAAAGTGGATACTTCTATGCAAAATCACCAGCACAAACTCTACCACCTAAAATCTGTCTGAAAGGTTCAATGTTTGAAACTCAACCTTGGAAATACCAGTGTCCTTCCCAATTTCCTCAATGTCTTTTAGTCGTTGCAGTTTTCGGTCTCATGGCCGATGTTTCGGTAGTATGTACAGTAGAGGTTAGCATTCCACTTCTCTTTTTTTTTGTTCATCCTTGACGGAGATCTATGAAGGTGATGTTGTTCCATCACGGTAAGGATGCGTGATCGGTTTGTATTAAGGGAGGGTTAATTCAGAGTCGAGGATGTATTGTTTTCCCTTGACGATCATGTTAAAGGCGCTTCGGTGGTTATAGGAGAAACTCTGTGCTTCTCAACCGCCTGGTTCTGATTCGCCTCGGCCTTGATCCCTTCTTTTCCTATGATCTTGGCTAGTCTGAATTCCCTCTTCATGATATTAAAATCCTCACTTTGGATGCCCTCATCTACCATTTGCCGTAACTCCCAAAGTGTTCGAGGATACTCCGTATATACTTAGGTGCTAAATACTCCCGCCACTAATCCGTTTGTAAAGGCGGCGATGGTGACTTGTTCATTCAGATCAGGTATCTGTACGTTTTTTAATCATGAAACTTTTTCATATATTAGTGCAGAGATTCCCCACGGACTTGCTGTATATTCATCAAGTACACCAAGATTTTGGTCGTCGGCTTAGATGAGACGAACTGGCGGATAAATTTATCCACGAGATCGGCCAAAGAAAAAACACTCCAAGGTTCCAAATTTCACAACCATTTTCGGGCAGCTCCTTCTACGAAGACGGGAAAGGCCGGATAGATAATGGAATCAGGTACACAGTATAAATTGAAAATGGAGATAAAAGCATGGGGATATTCCTCTGGGTCATCTCGCCTATCATAGGACTGTAAAATCGAAAGTTTAAAATTGGGGGGAACCATCTCCCCATTTATGTCATCGATAAAAAGTGGCGCCCTCATATAATCCGTGGTCAATCCCTCCGGATGCCTAGACATCTCACTAGGATGTCTTTAGAGAAGATCTTGAGTGAATGCCCTCGAAATAGAGGCAATCTTGGAAGTAGACCTGGAGGAGGCACGTTTGAAAGGATTTTTCATGCCCATCATTTGACTCTTCTTCTGAAGAAAATTTCAGTAGATTTGACCAGTTTACGTTTAGAAAACTCGGCTTTGTCCTTTCCTTCTCTCGTGAAGAAGCTTCCCAATTCTTCAAAGATATCAGGATTTTCAGTCACAAACCCAGCCATCCTTGCGATAGTTTCTTCATTTGTCGGTTGAAAAATTCGGTGATGTTCTTGGTTCTCTTGAGTGTCCTCTTGCTGGACCGCAGAGCTTGGCTCAACCCCAATTGGGGGAATTCTCTTACTCCTAGAGCGCGTGAATTTCATATCGGAGAGTCTTATCGCTTCCCGCAGACGGTGCCAATTGAAGTTGTGATTTTCATCTAGTTGAACCAAATCAACTTGAAGAAGTGACTTTCGGTTGAAATACTGGAGTTCAAGGAATACACCTGTCAAATTTACAACATACGAGATTCTGTCCCCCAATCTTGCTCCCATGATCAAGTCTGTTCGGGTATTCAATCGCAAACTAAAAAAGGTTCAAGAACCTCAAGTCTGTGTGTGTGTGTTTCTCTATGTGCGTACCATTCCAACAGATGGAAGGGTATTTATAGGAGACAGGATCGTGGGAAGAATGATAAGTTCCATTTTTCATGGATCTGATACCGACAACGATTGTGTCAGGCTTAATGTACAGGACATAGTAGTGATTATGTCATTCTATCACGTCAACGCCATGTCATTCCATAAGCAGAGGTCAGCTTTCCCAGCGGGATGTTAGGTGGCAGAGGGTGGAGATAGGTGGCCGAGTTAAGATGACAACCACTATTAGAAGACTGATCTCAGCCCCATAGGCGAGGCAACGAGCCGAGTTGGAATAGGCCCTGAGAAGGTCTTCTCGGTCAATCACAAAATCGATGAGGGCCGAGTTGACCGCTCTCAACTTGCTTCCAGTCTTACTTTGTTTAGTGCTTCGACTACCCATCAAAAATAGAATAACAAATTGTTTGCATTCCTAAAATGGTTCGTCCTTGAGCAAACAAAAATAAAAATAAAATGCAAAGGCCCTGCAAAAGAATCAACCTTTCAGGAAAATTACCTATTTGCAGTTGAGAAGTGAGGGTGTTATCATGGAGAGCAATAACTATTTTGGTTAGGACCACAACAGAAACATCTTTTACCCATCCATAGAGTTGAGAATCCACTTAGTCAAATTAACTTCTGAAGAATAACATATTCCCAACACCAACCAACCACTAATTGGTAGTTACTTCTTTCTCATCGTGGCTTCCAACACCAGACCAATTTTCTTCTTCATCAATTCCAAACTCTAAAAGAAGAACACCGCATGCAATGTATTCCACTTTCGCTTCAACTCCTTTGGTATATCATCAGCAATCAAATGCATGTTCTCTTTCAAGAAGTTAAGTTCATCAGCTGTTTTACCTGCAAATTTCGTTATGCCACTGGAATCTACTTCAAATGACTGGCTTAAAAGTGGATACTTCCATGCAAAATCACCAGCACAAACTCTACCACCTCAAATCTGTCTGAAAGGTTCAATGTTTGAAACTCAACCTTGGAAATACCAGTGTCCTTCCCAATTTCCTCAATTTCTTTTAGTGGTTGCAGTTTTCAGTCTCATGGCCGATGTTTCGGTTAGGGGTGAGCAATTACGGTAAATACCGATTTATCGACCGAAATCGATTTCAATTTGGTAATTAGAATTTGGTAATTCGGTAATTCGGTCGAATTAGGTTCGAAAACGGTTTTATAGTTTTTGAATTCGGATATACCGAATTCGAATTAATTTCGGTAAAACGGTAATAATATACCGTTTTCAATTTCGAAATTCCTGAATTAAGTTACATAGGAAATAGTTCATTATGTCCGATATTCATATTGGTCCAATTTCAGATTTTCAGACGCGGTGCCCTAATTCTAAAGCCTAAACTCGCTACTTTTCTCCAGTCCTCTTCCGCTCTTCGTCCCCTCTTCCTCTCGCTCCTCTGCACTGCCGCGGCGCCGTCCCATACTCCCATCTTCCTCAGTTCCCCTCTTTCTCTCGTTTCTTCTCCTCTCCTCATTCTGCTCAGTCCTCTCCTCAGTCAGTCCTCTGTCCTTTCCTCTCCTCAACTACAGAAAGCTCAAAGCTCACCCCTAGACTCTTTCTCCGTTTCCCATTCTGACCGAGGTTTCACCATTGCTGACCGAGCATCCACTATCACCAGGAGGTCCAGGACCACAGTTCGCTAGTGCTGATTCCAGTGAAGCCTTGGATAAGCCTATCAGGTAAATGGGTTTATGAAAAAGACTCAATAATTGGATTTTCATTTGGTGTTTTTTTTTATTTTGGTATTTGATTCTGGATGTCGTTGTTTAATTTGCTAGTTTTTTTATATGGGCTAATTTAATTTCAGTGGAACTTGTATGATGTTTGATGCTCAATTTCCTTCCTGATTGAATCTTGATAAAAGTTATGAGTTTTTGAATTGGATAAGAGTAGTTTAGGTGGATTGGATTCGAATTGAACTAGAAAATTGGGGATTATTGGAAAGCCCTTTCTCTTTTCTCTGAAATGGAAAGATATGGCATAGTTGCAGATGAAGTCATTTATGGTTTACTTATTAGAATATATGGAAAACTTGGTTTGTACGAGGATGCTTAGAAGACGTTTGAAGAGGTGGAGAAGCTTGGCCTATTGAGTGATCAGAAAACATACACGACAATGGCACAGGTCCATCTCAATTTTGGCCCACTTTAGAGCATCCAAGCTAGCTAGACTAGAGCCCCAGTTTGAATCTAGATAACTTGCACTAAACCAGTAATGAATCACCTCTTCTTTTTCTGCATTGTGATGTTAATGCTTCCTATATGGTTTCTGTCTTGAGTTTGTTCTATGATAAGAAAGTGACTGGCTTCATTGAATTTGCTCAGATTTCATCTAGTTGGTTCTGAGTTGGTTCTAGTTGATTTTGTCAGCGTTCATTGAATGTTGTCCTGAGTTGGTTCTTCAATTTCATCTAGTCTTTTATTTCAATTTTATTGCTAAATGATTGTTGCACTAAATTGTATAATTTATTTGCTCAGATTCTCGCAAAACTTAAGGTATGTCTACTACTAATGATGGTGAGAGTAATCCAAGTCACAATGAGCTAGAACAAGAAGGATCATCTAGAGGTCTTCTTCCTAGTCCTACAACACAAAGCTGTGAAGAATCTGGTTTTGGCAAGAAAAGAGGAGAGTACAAGAAGAGGTCCAAAGCTTGGGATCATTTTCATGTAAAGCATGTGAATGGAGTTCGTCATGCAATTTGCAAATACTGTGAGAAGGACATAGCCGCGGATCCCAAAAGTCATGGTACGACTCCCCTTAATACTCATGTAGCTAAATGTCCTCTAAATCCTAAAAATAAGCACACTGGCCAGGCTACTTTGTGTTTGGGTGAAACTGAAACATTAGAGGGAGAGGTTAAAGGGGCACTCATAAGTTGGAAATTTGATGCGGAAGCCATTAGAAAAAGCATAGCTTATATGGTAATTGTTGATGAATTGCCATTTAAACATGTAGAGGGTAGAGGTTTTCAATACATGATGCGGACTGCTTGTCCATCATTTAGAATTCCTTCGAGGTGGACTATTTCTAGAGATTGCTATCAGCTGTATTTAGATGAAAAAATTAAGTTGAAACATCTCTTGAAGAATAACAGTGGCAAAATTTGTCTAACCACAGATTCTTGGACATCCATTCAAAGGATAAACTATATGTGCCTCACTGCCCATTTCATAGATAATGATTGGAAACTGAACAAAAAGATCCTAAATTTCTGTCCTATTGCTAGTCACAAGGGAACTGAAGTTGGTAAGGCCATAGAAAAGTGTCTACTAGAATGGGGAGTTGATGATATCCTAACTGTTACAGTTGACAATGCAAGTTCCAATGATGTAGCTGTCAGCTATTTACGAGGAAAACTTCAAAATTGGGGGAAAGCTGTGTTAGGGGGGAAATGGACTCATGTGAGGTGTGTAGCTCACATAGTGAATCTAATTGTTAATGATGGCATCAAAAAAATGGGGGATTCAGTTGATTGTATCAGGGCAGCAGTTAGATATGTTAGACAGTCACCTTCTAGATTGAAAAAATTCAAGGAATGTGTTGAAATTGAAAAAATTGAATGCAAAAGATTGCTCTGTTTAGATGTCTCTACTAGGTGGAATTCTACATATCTAATGCTAGACACGGCTCAAAGGTTTGAGCGGGCTTTTGAGAGGTTCGAGGAGCAGGATCCTTACATGCTTCAAGAGTTAGAAAATCTGCCAACAAAATCTGATTGGACAAAAGCTAGATTCTTGGTAATTTTTTTGGAGAACTTTTATCAGCTAACTGTGAAGGTTTCTGGTTCCAAATATGTGACTTCAAATAATTTTTTCACTGATATTAGTCACATACATGGCATTTTAATTGAAATGGCAGCAAGTGATAATGAAGAATTAAGTTCAATGGCAAGATCAATGAAGGAGAAATATGATAAGTATTGGGGAAAGATTGAAAAGATGAATATGCTGATTTTTATTTCCTCCATGCTTGATCCTCGAACTAAACTTGAATACCTTGAATTTGTGGTTTGCCAAATGTATGGTGAGTCCGATGGTACAACAATAGCTGGCCTTGCAAAAGATGCAATGTTTGAGCTGTTTAATGAATACAAGATGCTCAACACACCTGCCTCAAATTCTGTGTCTCATGTTTCTTCACTTTCAAGTGAATCTCAAAGGAGTAAAACTACATTTTATGGACATGGGGATGCCTCTAAAACAATCACTGATCGGTACAAGTTGGAGTTTAAGAAGAGAAAAATGGAACTTGGGGGTAGGGATGCAAAATCTGAATTAGAGAAATATTTGAATGAGGATTGTGAGGAAGATGATGAGAGATTTGATATCTTGTTATGGTGGAAGGCCAATAGCCTTAGATTCCCAATCCTTTCAAAACTTGCTCGTGATGTGTTAGCAGTCCCAATTTCTACTGTGGCCTCCGAATCTGCTTTTAGTACCGGAGGTCGTGTTCTTGATACATTTAGGAGTTCTTTGACTCCTAGAATTGTGCAAAGTTTAATATGTGCTCAAGATTGGTTTCGGTCCTCCAAGACAGAATTAAATGTAGAAGAAAATCTGGAAGAACTTGAAGCCTTCGAATCTGGTATGCTATCAAAATTTTTATTGCAAAATTTGAAGTATTTCTTTATTTCTAATAATTGCCTTTATGATACTTCATGAATTTTGTTTGTTCTTGCAGAGTTGCTGAAGACCGGAACTGAATCAACTGTAATTGACCTTTGAGAGGTCACAAATGCTGAAGTTTGAGAGTTGAACCACCTATAATTGTTTGTTCTTGTGGATTGTGGATTGTTTCTAGATAATTGACCTTTATGATTTCTGGATTGATTTCTGTAATTTCTGATTGTGGATTTATGATTTCTGGATTGTGGATTTGTCATTTCTGGATATGTATGAAGTTTGGGATAGTTAGTAATTTTGAAGTTTTCTAGATTCTGTTTGGATTTGTGATTTCTTAAGTAATGCAGTTTTGAACTGGTAGGCGGTAGCTACTAGCTACTGGGAAGAGGTTTTATATGTTGTGATTTGGTAGTGCAATCATCTGCCTATTGTGCCTATGGACGTGATTACTACTTCTATTTTTTGATTATTTTGGTGCAGCTTTATGAATGATAATTGTGAACAGCACTTATTTTATTGCTAGAAATTATTTTATTATACAAAGCAAAACAGGCTGCGATTGCTTCAGGAATTCGGACAATTCGTGTTTACCGAATTCAATCCGAATTCAATTCGAATTCGAAATTTGGTAATTCGAATACGAATTAGGTCGAAATATCCCAACACCATTTACCGAAAATTACCGATTTCAACCTACCGAATTACCGAATTCGAATTCGATGCTCACCCCTAGTTTCGGTGGTATGTACAGTAGAGGTTAGCATTCCACTTCTCTTTTTTTTTGTTCATCCTTGACGGAGATCTATCAAGGTGATGTTGTTCCATCACAGTAAGGATGCGTGATCGGTTTGTATTAAGGGAGGGTTAATTCAGAGTCGAGGATGTATTGTTTTCCCTTGACGATCATGTTAAAGGCGCTTCGGTGGTCATAGGAGGAACTCTATGCTTCTCAACCGCCTAGTTCTGATTCGTCTCGGCCTTGATCCCTTCTTTTCCTAGGATCTTGGCTAGTCTGAATTCCCTCTTCATGATATTAAAATCCTCATTTTGGATGCCCTCATCTACCATTTGCCGTAACTCCCGAAGTGTTCGAGGATACTCTGTATGTATTTAGGTGCTAAACACTCTCGCCACTAATCCGTTTGTAAAGGCGGCGATGGTGACTTGTTCATTCAGGTCAGGTATCTGTACGTTTTTTAATCATGGAATTTTTTCATATATTAGTGCAGAGATTCCCCACGGACTTGCTGTATATTCATCAAGTGCACCAAGATTTTGGTCGTCAGTTTAGATGAGACGAACCGGTGGAAGGCCGGACAGATAATGGAATCAGGTACACAGTATAAATTGAAAATGGAGATAAAAGCATGGAGATAATCCTCTGGGTCATCTCGCCTATCATTTGTAAACCAGAATATTGTTACAATTGTCATTTCAAGAACAATTGTTGTCTTAATAGCATGGAAGATGGAATAGCTATTTCTGTTTTCTCATTTAATTGACTCTTGATTGAACCTATATCTTCAATTTACATTGTATCTATCTTCTTCTCTTTTCCTTTTCCTGGATTACGTAGTTAAATTTATGATTTTTCAAATTGCTGTTGAAATGGCATCATGTATATGAGCTAATTCATGTAACACATTAGCGTACTGCACATCACATTACCACTAAGAATGCTTTCTTACTGTGAAAATTTACCATAAATTGGTTTATCCCTTAGATCATCTTTTATTATTGTTGAATTATATAACCGAAAGTATCTAGACAAAAAAATTTAAGGACTTCAACAGTCACCTAATTATCACTTTACTTAGCTAATCATTGCCTTCTCCTTTGGACCTTTGATTTCAGTTCCTTTTGCCTCTTTGATGTTAGAACTCAGCGACTGCAGATGCACTTAAGATGATAGCTTTCTGCTTTGCTAGTTTAAGCATCTGCATTATATATATAATCTTCAACATTTCTTACGACAATGCCAATATCAGCTCTCTCATTCACCCATGCAGTCCACATTGACTTTCAACAAGTCATGTCTTGAGTTCAAACTCAAACAAGAATTAAGATTCTTAATATAGCATTAGAATCAAAGCTCAAAAATTAAGTTTGCATAGGATTCGAGCTCGATCACAAGTACCAACCATCTCTTATTTAGGAACCGGAAAGAAATCAACTAGCACATGTTTGTTAAATATTTGGGAGTAGCGAAAGGGAAACAGCTTTAAACCTACGTTTGCACAAGCTACACTGAGACGCGGTAAAAGTAGCTTTTTTGAAGTTTCTTCTCTTCAGCACTTTTGTCAGGTCTAGCACTTGTAGGTGCAGCCATGTTTTTTTTTCCTCTCTGCATGAAACCAAAATATGTCTCCAATTTAAACATGGTTGAGGGTGCACAGGACTTATGGGGACGGACTATACTACATGGTCAGCTTGGGGGCAAAAAGTGGTATCATATCAAACATGATACATGCTTTGAGGATCACTTCTTATCATGTTATTTTATAGATTTTCTCTAATGAGTCCCCTTGGTAAATTACAAGTTTACAACTAATAATTTACTATGTGAATGAACATATTGACATTTACTGGCTTTGTTTTGAAGTAATTATGATTTTATAAAATTGATTCTTGAAAATCAGATTTTCTTTTTCTTTTTTCAGAATAATGCATGTGTTCTTGTTTACTGTTAGAAAAGTTGTTTTAATACGTTTGAGGTATAGGTGTTCTCAGAAAAAGTTAAAAAACTAATATTAACGAAATGGACCATGTTACCCTTATGTGCCACAAAAACAAATTTTTGTGTAATTAAATAATTTTGATGTAATTAAATTTTTTTATGAAGATTAAATATTAGATGAGAAAAGAAGGGGCATATAGATGAATCTCTGAGTGGGATAAGAATTGAAAGAGCATAGATAGACCATGAAAAGTTATTTTGTTTAGTAATTATGTTGAAATTTGAAGGGTGTTTTTGCCCGTATGAAAAAAGAAAATCAAAAAGAGAACCCAAAAGCACCTCAAGACCCGAAAATCTGATTTTCAACTTTTTTGGGCCTAAAATCAGCTTTTCAAAATTAGTTGAGAATACAATGAAATAGCTTTATGAAGATCAAAAGCTAAAATCAGGTTTTCAAAATCAATTGAAAACAAGGCCATGGTCCTCTACATTTAATTTTTTTTTCTCACATTAGTTTCAATCTTTCCAAAAAATTAGCAGATGCTAACATTTATTAATCCCTATATTTAGATTTTTTTTCCCAAATTAGTTTTAATCTTGTCAAAAAAAAATTCACACTTTAATCAATTTTAAGAGTGTCAAAAAAATTAACACTTCAATCCTAAAACCCTTATTCTATTATAGCGCCAATAATATATGTTTCGAATTAGAGAATGTCAAAAAAGTAAAATTCTTAATTACTAAATGCCCTAGTATGAACATACGTAGTAACATGGTTTCTACATATAGGAAAAAGTGTATAGTGATTCATGAAAATTTTATGTCCTTAAATATGTTAACAGGTGATTCTATGTCCTTAACAAAAAAGTATGGCCAGCGGTTTTGGATCATTAATGACCTATGTTCGAGCAGGAAACTGGCGGAGCAGAGTTGTCCCAGCCGAGTTTCTTGCCTGCAAACACAATGAAAAATAAAGGCACAGGGTCGGGGCTTTGTCCCGGGAATGATCCCGATACCTAAATAAAGCCCCGGGAATGATTCCGATGCCTAAATTAGTGACTAGGAGTTCGAGAGCTTATGTGAGTAAAAAGGCAGATAAGACGTGTTACCTTTGAGTGTTAGAATAGGAGGGTATTTATAATCCCAGATATTAGTATGGATTTTGAGAAATTGGTGTGTATTGATAGCCATGGGGAATACTATTTTTTTTTATCGTAACAATAACATTTGTATAATCTACTCTAATCTAACTTAGGAGAAAGGAGAGCCCTGACGAGAACTCCGTCAGAGAAGCCACAGGAAAATACTAGGTTGGCTTCTAAACGCGTCCATTTGAATTGGGTTATTTTTCAAAAACAAGTTTTTTAAATACAATTCTACAGTAATACACAAATAAAAACAATTCAAAAAGTATCTTATCCATACAATATATCAAATATTTTAAAAAAAAATTATAATAAAAAATTTTCACATACACTGTTAGTAAAATATTTTAAAAACACTCCTAAAGCAACTAATCCAAACGAACACGTCACATCACGCGAAGTAATGCAAACTTGACTGTACCGAGACTAACGCGTTACCATAAGACTAGTAATCAACCTACATAAAACAGCTTGGCAAATTTATAGAACTCTGCTAAATAATTGCATCAAAACATCATCTAAAATCTCATTACCACCCCCATCACGCGTTAGTAATCCCACATGGTTTTATATAAAGCAGAAAATGGGCAGAAAGCACCAACAGCTACAGCTACGTTTGTCGAACCAAACACATTCTAAAATGTGTGTGATCGAACCATAATATTCACTCAACACTCCTATAATTCTTATTTGCATCTACTTTAACCACTATAATTTTTACGTTTATCTACATAATTCTCCTATAATTTTATGGAAGG
The DNA here is from genome assembly GCF_003713205.1 of Coffea eugenioides. NCBI lineage: Eukaryota > Viridiplantae > Streptophyta > Magnoliopsida > Gentianales > Rubiaceae > Coffea > Coffea eugenioides. The sequence continues at coordinate 47,562,315 of NC_040040.1, forward strand.
TTGTCCGACTGTTGTTCCAATTGGTGTTAGTATTTCAACTAATGACGTTATGTGTGCTATTTTCTCTCAAGTTTTCATTTTACATGAAACTATAGGGGGTGATAGATATTTTGAAATGTTAGCAGGGTTATACGATAATTTGTGAATCTATAAGGGCTATGTGTAATTTATCAAAAAAAATCTTTAACGGGGGAAAACCGTCTTAGAGAGAGAGAGAGAGAGAGAGATGCAACAATTAACTACTGCAAAGCATTCTATCCTGGGAAAGATTAATCAAACAATTAACTGCTGCAAAAGATTCTATCCTGAGAAAGAGTAATCATACTGCTATCCAATGGTGCACATTAGTGTTTCTTGTGCACCTAATTGTTATTCCGGTAGAGCTCAAGATAATCAATATCCAAGATAATCTACCACGAGGAAAGAGAATCCAACAAGATTATATAGATTTAAAACCATTTCTTGAATTGGACAAGACTGAGGCTTGTATTCACAAGATTTTAACACTTAAGTTAGCATCTTTTGCAGGACTAAAATCTAACTCTCTGCCTTGAATGAAATTATAAGTTGGAAGGAATATTCAGTAGTTGATAGTCCAAGTGGTGTTTTGAAACGGCACATTTTGATTTTTATTACTTGCTTAGTCATGTAAGCCTATGAAGTTAATGACCTGAATTTAAAAGTTTAGCAATTTTAATAGTTTAGAATCCACTTACCAATCATCTTGGTTAAAGTAGTTAACCAGGAATTTTGAAAATTTGTTAAATGGTAAACGCACAAATTCAATAATTGGCACGGCAAAAATGCCATGATGCATGACTAAGCTCGAATGAAAGCGTGATACCTGAGTTAGGATGGAGACGTGATATTCCAGGATGTCTAATTCCTAGAGTACTTTATGATGCGTTTTAGTTCTTTCTTGTTTTTATTTTCAAAACAAAGAAAATTTTCTAGAAGCTTTCAAAAGTATTCGTTTGATACTTTGCAGGAAGGCTTGAAATTTTCAGGAAGCTTTAGAGTCTGTTGACGTTGAAATCTATTTGGTCATGAGGCAGCTCATATTAACTTTTTATTTTTGCAATTTTGGATGGATTGATGTCATCAACAGTTGGCTTGTTAGTGGGATAAGGATAATTTTGTACTCCTGCAGCAAGTTTACCATACGTTTAATTCAAGGAATAGTTTTCCAATTTCCATTAACAAATTGTGCTGAAACTTAAATCTTAATTATGAATTATGGAACATCCCCTACTTATAAATTACAGAACTTCCCTTTCCCATTCTCCGAATTCTCCCCAAAAGGGTTTTTTTTTTTTTAAGTGAATAGCTGCAGTTGCTGAGAGTTGAGGAATCAGGGTTTCAGGAAATTGTATAGGAAAAGAGACGAGTTTTTGTCACTATGTTCTATTAAGTTGATCTGAAAAATTTGCACCAAATTGAGATGAATCTGGTGAAGTAATTGTTGCACTCATTGTTAAGAAAAATATCTCAGCTTCAAGCTTCGGGTTGGGTGAGGTCTCAAGCATAAGTTGGTTTGCTTTAGATTTCTTTTCCAGATTGTTTAACCAATGACCAAAATTACTAACTAAATTTTATAACCAATATTGAAATTAGAAGCAACATCTTTAAAAACTTTGGAAGTGTCTACATAGGAATTTTGGAGCAAAAGTTTGCGAACTCAAAATACTTGTTTTTCAATTGGGCTCAATAGTAGGTTGTGCATAATTATCAAATCCGGTCTGACGGTTCAATCGATCTACCTAATTAGCCAAATTGAGCTGGTCTGAATTAGTAATTATATTGGTCAACAAAAGAACTAGCTGATTACTCATTCACGTCCTTGGTTTAGTCGATAAGATCTAAAAAATCGATCGGTTCAACCATCTATACATTGATCGCATTACTTTAAAATATATATATATCATTTTATTTTTAAATTAAATAAGAAACAGATCAACTATTGCACCCATGATTGAATCGCTGAATCATTGAACGGATTGCCTCATTGGGTTCGTCTCCGGTTTAATTACTATGAGATTGTGATTGAAGCCAGGAAATCGTTTGCAGAAGATGGATTTCTGTCGAATGTGATTAAAAAAAGGGGGGGAAAGATCTGCCCAAGCTTGGTCAATAAGAGCCCGAATGCTGCATTATCCTAATGCTACCAGGCCCAGATCTAACATTATTCTAGGGGAACTTGGGCCCATGAAAGCCATGAGTCACTTGGCTGTGGTCTCTTCAATTTTTTTTTTCTTTTTTTTTGTTGAAGGAATGTGATCTCTTCAGTTAAATTACAAAAGTGTTCCTTGTGGAACTAAATTAAACTGAACCCTATTCTCTAAACGTTCCAAAATTGGGAAACTTTTCAATATTTGTACAATGATAAATATAATTATGCATTTATCAATTAATGGAATACTTTTTTTTAATTACTATCCCACCCCTCCTTCCTATTCCCGACTCTCACACACAAAATTTGAACCATAAACTTAATAGTGAAAAAGATTCTAAAAATCCTCCTTGATCACTAGATCGAAAATAGATTACATTACACTTGCACAATGTAAACAAGACCTCTCATTGAGCTACTTTGTGGTTCTACTAAAAGTTTGAATTTCAACTGTATACCTAGCCATTCTTCAACAGAAAGGAATAACAAAAAATAAACTGCATATTTTATTTTATTGATGGAAGTAATAATTTACTTCAGCGATTATACAGCCCATAAGTAGTTTTAGTGCACCACAAACGGTCTACGTTCCCAGTATTCAGACCTTGAGATGCACATCTAAAAATTCAGTAGAAATTAGTATAATACTGCCAAAAAAACAAAAAAAAATGTACGCATATAAAAATGGGCAATCAATCTTCTTTTATAACTTCTTAGTCTTCTTATCATTTTCCAAAAGGGTTATTATCACTTTATCCCTTTTAACTATATCACTACTATCAGTTTACTTCCTAACGTTATCTTTTTGTCACTTCACCCCCATAAGTAATTCAACTCAACATGTTAAGAAATTGGACAAAAATGCCCTTTTATTCAATACCATTACTATATTGTTATTATTACTTTATTCTTTTAAATTATAGTGATATAATCACTTTAATTCCTAACATTATTTTCTAGGCATTTTAGTTCATCGTTAATCTAATTAGTATGGTAAAAAATTTTTAAATATATTGACCCTTATATATATAATTAACAATAAAAAAGTTGGAATGATTATTCTTCTTTTTTTCACCTTAAGAGATCCAAAAAATATAAAAATAAAAGGATTTTCTCATATTTCTTTTTTCATACTTATTAATACTAGGAAAAGAAAAAGAGATAGGAAAGAAGGAGACAGAAGATTAGGTTTTGTAAAGAAAATAATAAAAAAAATCTAACATTATTGTATTAATTTAAGGTTGTTGGGATTAGAATTAAAATCTAGCGGTAAACAGTAAAGTAACATAATTTTAAAATAATAAAAGTACTTAATAATAAAAGTATTTAATTCTTTCTTATTGGTATTTAAAAAAAAAAGAATTGAGCTCTCTCTCCCTCCCCCTCCCAATCTTTCTATTTGTTTTAATATTAATAAGATTGCCAAGAGAAAAGAGATTAATACTTTGACCTTTTTTCTTGATACTAAAGATGAAAAGAGCCACTTTAAATTTTTTATTATTTTTATTATACAAAGAGGATGGTATTATCTCTAAAGTTTTTTAACTTGGTAAATTGGTTTAATGGTGGGATAAATTGCCTAAAAAATAACTCTATGGGGTAAATTGATAATGAGGCTATAGTTTATAGGGGTAAAGTGATAATAACTTTAGGGCTAAACTTGTCTTTTTATTTTAATTAACAAACTCCGTTAAGTTTGAATGTTAGTCTTGGGGATAAAGTGACTAAAAAATAACGTTAAGGGGGAAATTAATAGTGACACCAAACATTAAGGGAGTAAAGTGATAATAACCCTTTTCAAAAAGACATATATAATAGCCGCCTTGGACGTTGATTTGTTTGAAAACCAATTTTTTTGGACCCTTGTGTGGAGTTTATACAAATACAATTTCTTAAAAAGCATATTTAAGTAAAAACGCTCAAAAAACACATTAAAAGGATCTATGGAGAAAAAGGGTATAAAGTTCCGTTTGGCATATCGGAGATGGTGTATTATCCTATACAAAAATACCAAACGATTTCTAAAATTACCCTAAAGGCATCCCATGGAAAGATTTTCTAATAGAATTTTTTTTTGAAAAAAAAACACCCTAAAATATACCAAAATCACAGAGGTATTTTGTCAAAATTTGACTTCCTCCGGTTTTATTTTTGTAAGCTTGCAGATGTATGCAAATGCTTGTTTGAAATTGCAATGACTTTCAAGGTTTGTTAGGAAGGATTGTCCATTCTATGTGAAGTGTGACGTTGGGGTCTTAAAATTGTGCACACTACTCTAAGATATTGTTATAAATTTCTTTGATCTTGATGAAAATAACTTAATGACCAAAAAGTATGCCTATATCACCACTTTGATTGTCAAAAACGAGTCATCAATTCAAATACAAATCCTTTTCTGGTTTATTACAACATGTTTTGGTGAAAGAGGAATAACACACCTTTCAATAAGCAGGAGTAATCAGTCTTATTGACCCACAGGCCAACTTTAGGAAGAAATTTTATTTCGGTCCGGATCAACTATTTAATAAATTTAATAAATGGTTTTAAAACAAAGATCCTCACGATCTTATGTGAATTTTATCTAGTGTGAAATCATCTCATTCAATAGGTTTTAGAAACTTTTGCTAATTCTTATATGCTGCCAGTTTGCTTTTGCAGTGCAAAAGATACTTTATATTCAAAAGTCTCAACCTTGATTATTATACCCTTTTTGATCAAACCCCTCTCCATTTAGACTAATGAATTGTATATTGGTGATTAATATGTGTCATTATACAGAAAACTCTGACCTAAACCACGTCACCAATAATCAAGACCATGTTAACTGCTTATGAATTAGGTACCAGAAACTTGGCAAAAATTAACATAAAATTGAGTCTTAAAAGGACTTGCCTGTTCAAAAGTGTTGAGTAATGCTAGAACTGAGCCTCCAACACATGCGTTGTACATCCTATTGGGCGGTGCCACATTCTTGAACATCTTATTGGCAAATTTATGATTGATTTCTCTAGCAATTAGATCAGAAAATTTGAAGGCTAAAGTCGAGCTGCCAAGCTCCAAAATTTCTTTGGTAATACCCTCTGCAAAACCAGGAAACAAAGTCGAGCCACCGGTAAGCATAATGTTCTTAAACAAATAATTCCTGATACCAATGTCACATTTCATGATGCTGTTGATGATCATTTTATGCACACCTACGTTTTCCCCATCTTTAACGAATCTTGCCGAAGAAGGCTGGAAGAGAGCCTCGGGATTTCGAAATCTCTGTGAACGGAAATTCATGAAATGCCCGCAAGGCAACTCATATTCCTCATTAACTGGTGAAGGGATTTTCTTTGCTAACTCCAGTTCTTGCTGGATGTTCAGAGCAACGTAAGCTGCTTTATTCTGCACAAGTTTCATTATCTGTCTGCACAAAAACAAGAATCGTGAGGCGCCTCAGTTATTAGAGCTGTTAAATGATCCAAAAGATCGCGGCCACCAAAACTTGATCGAGAAATTGCACGAAGAAGTGCATTTCCCTCCGAAACTGGTACTGCTACGGTTGAATGCGCACCAGAATCAAGCAATATACTATAAAAAAAAAAATCACATAACAATTAAGCCAATTAATCATTCACAATAAATGTAATGCCCGCACGCCCGCCGGGTTGGGCCAATACCTTTTTGAGTTGAAACTATGGGTTCAAAATGTTTAACCCAAAATTATTAGTAACCCAACGGATTGAACGTATATTTTTCCTTTTCTTTTCCAAGTTTTGATGTGGGATAACACACTTTCCCTACATTAAGAATTTTGCGACCTCGCAAAGGCCATTGCGATCCAACTAACCACTTAGTTATGTGCGGATTCTAGAAGTAACTCGTATAGGCTCTAAAAGTGGCCCTGTCCAATTTTGCACTTAGCCCCACACAGCACTTAGTTTCTTGTAGTTTTTGCATAGTCGGAAACACACCACTTGGTCCTAGACTCACCCCATGCGGAAACCAAGTGAAATTCATTCTGATACCATTTGTAATGCCCCGTGCCTATCGGGTTGACCAATACTTTTTTGAGCTAAAACCACAGGTTCAAAATGATTCGTCCAAAGTTATTAGTAATTGAATGTTATATATATTTCCTTTCCTCTTCCGAGTTCTGATGTGAGATATTACACTCTCCCCACGTTTTAGAACTTTGTGACCTTGCAAAATTCATTGCAATCCAACGGACCATTTAGTCGTGTGCAGATTCTCAAGATGGCTCGTATGGGTTCTAGAGATGACTCCCATCCAACGTGGCGCTTAGTCTCGTACAGCACTTAATTCTTTACACTTTCTTGTGTAGTCAAAACCACACCACTTGACGCCGGGCTCACTTCGTGCAGAAAATCATGTAAGGTTTGCTCTGATACCAATTGTAACACCCTGTGGCCATTGGGTTGGTCCAATACCTTTTTAAACTGAAACCACGGGTTCAAAATAGTTAATCCAAAGTTATTAGTAACCCGATGGATCAAACATTTTATATTTTTCCTTTCCTCTTTTGAGTTCTGATGTTAAAATTTAAAAGAACATTTTTTAACGGCTGCACTCGTTAGTACACTTAAATTACACCTTATTTACCATGTGAATACACATCATAATCACAATTATTATACTTTCTAAATGTTGATACTTTCTCAAATTAACTATACTTTTTCAGAAAAAAAATTAACACTTGAGATCCGTCAAGCATCTCTTAGGTACTCGTGATGGACTTGCATTAGCCAAATCAATTTATCAATAGGTCTTATTCAGGACTAACCCAACAGAAAAAAATAGAAAAGGAATACTATATAAACCTGCCAAAAAGGAAACCTCCGAGACAAATGGAAGTTTGAAAATGAATGAGCAACAACAAAGAGTTTTTATTTTGAGGAACGGGTGAAGTAAATAGGTAATTTCCTTATTTCCATTATGTTTCTGAAAAAATGTTCATTTATACCCAAAAGCTCGAAAATTTGTGCTTCCAATAATCAAAACATCCACCAAGGAAATCAAAACATGTTATTTGTCAATCTGTTTTGGCTTAGTTGATTACACGTTTACGGGTACCAAATATAATGTTTATGAAGTTCATCTTTTTTGCAAGTGTGGTATTTCTTCTAATTGGTCAACATTATTAGTAAATCCTCATCATTTTGGAGTATAGTCAATGGACCTTTAATTTGCAAGGCATTATCTAGAATTCAGATACTGGAAAGATGATACATAAACAACAAAATCATGGACTCAAGTTTTATTATATATCAAGAATAAAAGAAACAGATAGTGAATCCGAAGTTGAAAAATCATATTGCTTAAGTACTTGACTGCTAGTGACAGAAACTATCAAGTATAAATAACGTTCGAAAAAATGAAGACTAGTAATCAACCTACATAAAACTGCTTGGCAGATTTATAGAACTCTGCTAAATAATTGCATCAAAACATTTTCTAAAGTCTCACGACCACCCCAGAAATTCATAGAACTCTATGCTGGAATTGGCTTCCTACTGATCACGGTCTCCATAAATATCATCCCCATAACGCCAGCTACGGGTATTAGTATTCTCATCCCGCCTGTTACACTCAGAATTATCGTTCTCATGTGCAGAATGGTATTCAGATTCAGTACTGTATTGCGACTCCTGCTCCACCTCAGGCTTCCAAGTTAAATACATCCCAGGCTGAGGCTGAGGCTGAGGCTGAGGCTCGGGCTCGGGCTCAGGGCTCTGCGAGGAACACATCTCGGGCTCTTGAGAACAGTGATGATGTTCATGATCATGGGTTTGGGAGTAGTCGTGTGAGCTACAGCCGGAGTAATAGGTCTCTCGATTCACGTATGCATCGCGATCATAATAATTCACGGCATTTTGCACTCCCCTTGCAGCCTGCTTTTGCCTCTTTTTCTCTTGCTCCTGTTCGTGGTAGTCGCAAGGGCAATAATAGGTGCCCAACTCAGGATCAAACTTAGTTTTGTAATGTTTCCTCGCTGGATTCTTCACAAGCTTTCGTAAAAAAGACATTGGTGAAATCAGGTGATGGTGTTGTACCAAGATTTCTTCTGTAAAGAGATCTATGCTTTGTTGTAGTTGTTGGACTGCATGCATCCCTGTTTATATAGACATTTGGGGAAGAGATTCTAGTATTATATACAGAAGTTGCCATATTCGTTGGTTTCCATATTTGAACGTAGTTGAAGGAAAGATATCGAATGGGGAATCTGCTGTTTTTTAGGTAGGTACGTTTTATGGAAACTAAATATAGTCTTGCTTCCAAAAGTGCAGTTTCCATATTTCTTGATTCCAAAAGTAACTAATGTAGTAACTAGTGATTCCATTGAAAGTTGAGAGGCTGAGATTTTGGAAGTAGCGATGCCTTAAACTTCATAAGCCCACCAAAAATTGGAGAAAAACTGAAACTGTGGTCTTTTGTTTATTTATTTATTTAGTATAAAATGGCTTATGACAACTAGAAATTTCTGGAGCTTCTTTAATTCCAAAAAACCTAGCGAGTGATCCCATATTTTCACCTCTAAAAATATGAGCCAGACCCTTAAAGCCTCTTAAAGACAACTAAATATGTACTTATGAATTGTAGAGCCGATATGCCTTGGTCTTGAGATCTCATGGATTAGAACTCTGTATTCAAATTTTTAAATGTGCAAACTAATGAAGTGATTTAATTGGTAGGGTGAACGTCATCTTATCACCAGTGACTTTTTTTTTTATGTTGTGATACTTGGCATTACTAACTTGTATTTTAATTTAATGAATATATGAACCTCAACCTTCTATGAGAATTCAAATTTCACCAATCTGTAATACATTTTTATTTAGCTAATTTTAATGCCAATCCTATAATTGATTTTACATGATGGGACAGGATTCTCTCCATTGATCTCTCAATTTACTTCTATTTAAATTATTAAAATTTTATAAATCATCCAACTGTGCCATTGACTTTCTTTTGATCTCCAGATCAAAATGCTAAAAAATGATTTTTTTAAAAGAATATTTTGGCATTCAATTTCTTTGAAACATTTGAATGATGAAAAATGAGTCAAAATTGTAATCAAAATTAGTAATGATTATCAAATGGTAAAACTTAGTCAATTTCGTATAAAATTTTATGTATAACTAACAAAAGTGATGAATTATATTAAGAATGGTGTTGTTTTTTAAAATAATTTTTTAATTAAATTTGTTAAGGTGGTAGTTTCTCTCCACTACAATATTAGTACCGGGTCAAGCTCTTCTCCATTGCATGAGTTCAAATCTCCTTTCTTCCTCACCCTTACTTAAATTCACCTCTTCCCTACTAAAAAATTTAAGAAAAAAATAACAATTTCCTTTATGTTCCATACCTAGATTACTTAAGTGAAAAAAAAAAAGATTCAAGAATTTTTCGGGTGTTATAAATTTAATATTTTTATATGTGTATAAATCATAAGTTATATTTCATTTTCATTTTCACTTTTTTAATTAGCGTGGAAAGGATACGTATACTTTTTCTTCCTCGTCATTCAAAAAAAATTGATAAAAGGCCAGTGTTATTGTCAAAACAAATGATACACAATGAGAGCTACTTTGGTTGAGTGACAAAAGTACCCTTAATGTCAAAGGCTATTTTAATGTTAAAAATTCACCGTGACCACCAAACTTTTACATTCGAACTTCTGTGTTAAATGCTTTCTTTTTGGCTCACTCCATTTGGGTTTTAACTAGAGTATTTGCTTTTTAGTCCATCTTTCTTTAGACATCTTCTAATCTCTATGTGTTTTACTGCTGTGACTTTTTTTTCCCCCCTAGCCGATTCTCCACAATTCCTTAAATTGTTTCCGAATACAAAGAGAAGTGATTAGTGATCACACCTCATTGAAAAATCAAAAAGAAAAGAATATGACGAAAAGATCCAAATTTTGTAGCAATCTTGCAATTGAAATAATCTTTTCAAATAACAAATAAAAATAGGGTGTGTAGTGCACCTGCCAAATACAATAGTAGTTCAGCCCCGCCGATTTTCCTATAGGTCCTGTTGGATCTCCCCTTATATTAAATTAAAGTACAAGTGGGAATAGAGTAGATAAATGACAAATCACAAAAAAAAATTAAAAATAGGATACAATACTCTAAAACCCCTTGTCGTTTTGTCTAAAGTCACAAAACCTCCTCATTATTTAAAAACATCCAAAAGACTCCCTGATAGTTCGGACTAATTTGGGAGTCGAATGGAAACCATCCAAATTAATGAAAATATGTAAAAACTAGTTTTTCAAAAATTGGATGGGAGTGTATTTCAAAAACTAGTTTTTCAAATACAATAACAATTTGTAAAAAGTACTCTAAAAGGTAATCTAAAAATTAGTTTAAATTTTTTAAAAATTTTTAAAAATATTTCAAAATATATTCTAGAAACTCTTCTATTCTTAAATATTTTCTAAAAATATTCCAAAATATACTCTAAAAACCCTGCGATAGCAAAATTTTCCAAAAACGCCCTCAAAAATAGCTAATCCAAACAGAACTATACCAAAAATTGGTTAAGGACTCAATTAAAAATTTAAAAACTTTCTTGAATCAATTAAGAAGAAAGTAAAATTTAGGCTCAACTAAAATTTAAAAAACTTGTTATCTTCTCCATCATCAAAAGCAACTTCTATTATTTTTTCATTTGTTTTTCTGTTTTACATTTTTTTCTTCTTATTTCCTTTTCTTTTCGTCTTCCTTCATTCGATATAGCCAACACCATGAAGGTCGCTACTTCCACCATCGTCATCCCGTCGTCATTATCTTCATCGTTGTATAGTCACCATCTTTATCACCCATCTCCACCACCACCTCTCTAGGTCATCTTCATCATTTTTATCATCATTATCGTGCATTTTTTGTGTTAAATTGATGCTATAAATTCGATCTACAGCTCCTGAGGATGATTTTAGTATGAATTTTACTAAATTTAGTGGTGATTCGGTGGAAATAGAGGACTAGACCTATATTGATTATACGCCTGTTGAACTACTTTCTGGCCATTTTTATCAAGTTGGATGCCATAATTCAAATCTACATGAAAAATAGAATTTGAATTGAAGATATTGTGAAATTTTGATCTAAAGTGATGGGAAGTGGCGGCAGCAGGAGGCTGACAGCGACAGTAAGCGGCTGGCAGCGGCAGCATCTCCATTGTTGCATCTTGGATTGTTGCAGGAATTAGATTGGGAGGAGAAATGAAAATTAAGACTGAAAAGAGAAAAGAAGAAAAAGGAAAAATGACGTTATGGTTCGTGATTAGGAGAAAGGTGTTTAAAAAAAAGACAGAGAAAAAAAAGGGAAAAGGAAAAGAGGGAAGGAAGAAAAAGAAAAGAAAAGGAAAGTAAACAGGAGGAGGGAGGGCCGGGGGAAGAAAATGCATGTTTCTGACTTCCTGTTTCAATTCAAAGCAAGAGAGAAGGAAAGCAAAAGGAATTGAAAAGAAGAAGAAGAAGAAGAAGAAGGTATTTTGGAAGAAAAGTCCCAACTTTTAGGCAAAAAAACGCGACGGACAATCATATTCATGTATTAAGGGAGTGTGGTTCACTCTCTGTTAATTTGGATATTTTCCGTCCAAATCCAATTTAATCCAAAACATAAGGAGGTTTAATGGGTGTTTTCAAATATTAAGGAGGTTTCTTTTTTTTTTTGATCAAGAAAATTGCATTCATGTCAAATCTTGAAGAGCAGCATTAGTAACCGCCCTGGGAAAGTCCACAAACCATACTCGACTTCCCTCAAGAGACAAAGACATTTTAGACACGATGTGGGCAGGAACATTGTTGGTCCTCCTCACATAATTAACCTTTACAAAATCAAAAGTAGCCAGTAGTGATCTTATTCCGTGAACTATGTTACCTATCAATGACAGATCTGGCTCATTGCTGTTAATCCTCTCTACAATATTCAAAGCATCCCCTTCCAGCAGGAAATGTGTGATTCCAAAATCTCTGGCAAACTCCAAAGCACTAAGAAATGCCAAACATTCCACATGTTCTGCATTAAGAGCACCAGTCACTCGTGTTGCCAATACAGCCTCCACTTGGCCCAGGTGATTCCTTACCACCACTCCAACTCCAGCTGCAGCCTCAGAAAAAGCGCCTCCACATTAAGTTTGAGAAGGTGCTCCGCTGGTGCTACCCATTTGTGGTATTCTATACTCCTTTGTGTCCCCTTCGCGTTATGGATACTCCAAAACTCATGTAAGAAGGCCTTGGCAAATTCACCCACTTGCGTCGCATCCCAATCCTTACCTTCAAATATTTTTGGTTCCGGCATCTCCAAATCATCCACATGGTCATCGCAATGAGAGCTGTTGTTTCTTTGCCTCTAAGCTTCAAAAAGCAGTCAAACCAGTCTTTAAAGCTTGAGGCAACAAGCTTGCAAACTGCTTTTAGCATTCCCAATCCTAGCCAAACTTCTTGAGCAAAACCGCACTCAAAAAATATATGTTTATCAGACTCTTGATCACAACCACACCACCTGCAACTTATTATCCCTTTTCCAAGTCTAGCTGATAAATTCTGTCCAGTAGGCAGAATACCAGAACAAGCTCTCCAAACAAAGACTTTGACTTTTGGGGGAATGCCTAAGTCCCAGATTTTATGCCAGAAAGACTTTTCATTAGTATTGGATGATGCACCCTCCCCACCTTTCTCCAACCTCTGCAAGGTTCTCCATAGATGATACGCTGACCGTACATCAAAACGGCCACTCTTATGATAAAACCACGCTAGCTCATCCTTAAACCCCCATGGGGAGCGAGGAATTGCCTGAATGCTCTGTATTTCATGATTCAAAAATAGAGCACTTAGCACGTCCATTCTCCAGCCGCCAGAGTGGTTGTCAAATAAGTCACAAACTCTAGCATATGGCCACAACATTTTAGCATGTTGTGACACCCTGAAAGAGGGAGGACACGGTATCCACGGATCATCCCATACCTTGATGTCGGTGCCATCACCCACTCTCCACACAATGCCTTTGTTGAGTAAACGCCTTCCTTCTAATAAACTTCTCCATAAATAAGATGGATTGCTCCCTAATTTGGCATTAAGAAAATGAATCCTACCAAAATATTTGGCCTTCAAAACTCTGGCTGCCAAGGATTCAGGGTCCTTAATTAGCCTCCAACCTTCTTTTGCTAATAACGCAAGGTTAAAGGCCTCCATGTCTCTGAAGCCCAGACCACCTTCTGATTTTGGCTGGCATAACTTATCCCACCTCACCCAACACAATTTCTTTTCCGTCCCTCTCTGTCCCCACCAAAAGTTTCGGATGAGAGCTTTAATGCCATCACACAGAGTTTTAGTGAGCTTGTAACAAGACATCACATATGTGGGAATGGCTTGGACCACTGCCTTGATTAATACCTCCCTTCCAGCCTGTGACAAGGCTTTTTTCCTTTCACCCTTGAAGTTTCTTCCAGACTCTTTCTTTAACAAAACCAAAAATTTCGTTTTTAGACCTGCCAATCATGTATGGTAATCCCAAATAGACTCCCTTCCCATCATCTTCTTATACTCCTAGCATTCCAGGAGTTGAGTTTGTGCTTCTTTAGGCATGTTGCTGCTGCCATATTAAGGAGGTTTTTTGACCTTTATATAAACCACAATATTAAATAGGTCCCAATTTTGATACATATTGAAAACTGAGGACTTGTACCACTCCTACCTGCATTCATCACCATTAATCCCAATTCATCTGCCTTGAGTTAGATTTCCTTTTTCTTTCGTCAATCCATAATCATCAGCTCTATCGTTCACTATAGAATCCCCTTTTTCAACCCACCTGCCATTATCCTATTACTCTCGGCCAAAAAATAATAATAATAATAATAATAAAAGAAACGACGGGAAACAGAGGAGGAGCTACTGCCACTGCTGGGTCGTCGGAGTTTGCCCATACCGCCACGGTTATCCAAGTCATCATTTAAAACGCCCTGTGAGCTATTCTTTCTGTCGCGCCCCACTTTTTGAATGTGTGTGGTGTGTGAATAGTGTGGAATATGTGAACGTGTGTAAATGAAAGTAAAAGGCCATGGGACTTTAAAAATGCGACGATTTGGCCAAACGAAGTTTAAAAAGGGTTTTTGAATGAAAAAAAAATGGAGTCGCCACTTGGTATAGAGTTAGGGTGTACCAAGTCACCCAAAAAGTGATTTTTTAAAGAAAAGGTAGAAAGAAACCCCTTTTAAACGACTCCTAATCCACGTAAACCAACAAAAAAGGTTCGGGAGTCACATTTGACGAAGGGGAAGGCAAGGATAAAAATCCAAGGCACCCCTTCGACCTAGCCAAGGCTAGTTGCGTGATTTAGCCCCACCTTTCCTAACTTTTCTACCAAAAATATGTATTGCATGTTTTGGATTTGACTAGATGAATGCAAAAAAGAAAGAAAAAATGCAAACCTAAATTCTAAAATGTCTCTTGTAAGGTTTTTGGTCCCAACCACATGAGTTGTGGCGGCCAATAAAGGAAAACCTTATAGAGGTCGATTAATGCAAATGATGGCTAAAGTGCAAGTGTGCAAGTGTATAAAAAGGTGCACGTGTGAAATTGTATGAAAAATCCAAGTGTTTGTGTGCAAGTGTATGGAATATAGTGATAAGTGCATATAGGTGTAATTAAATGCAATTTTGTGAAGTAGAAATCAAAATGAACAATAAGGAAAGGAAAAGTGATGAGGAAATGTGAATTGAAAAAAATGAGTAAGTGATAAATGAGAATCTAAAGGAATGCATCAGGTCGGGTATGGGAATGACTCCTAACTTTTTCGACTTCGATTTTCCCTTTGATTAGAAAGCAAAACTAGCATGCTAAGGCTATCGAGTAGCCACACTCGCTCGTTTCCCTTATCAGAAGGGGACTCTTCAGGCAAATGTACCCTAACTAGCATGAGATGCAAGACCTAAAGTGAGGGGAAAGGGGAATCGAGGAGCATGTCAGATGATAAACTAAGGAAAAGTGCATGATATGTAGTGAACAGGCAAATAATGCATTAATGAAAAACAAAGGAAAAATCCTATTGGGTCTAGCGTTGGACTAGCCCTTTCTATGAATTCCTACTAGCATTAGACTAGTGGAAACAAAAAAAGAAGCCACAACTAGCGTTGGACTAGTGTGGTGGCGTACATTTATCCATTCCATTCATTCATGGCTATGAAAGCAAGTAGACATGCCAAAACACTCGTAAACACGTAACACGTAACACTTAGCATGTTCGACTAGATGCAAGAGCCTAATAAAGCAATTAAACATGTAGCAACAAAAGCAAGCGACCAAGGGGAAGGGGAAATGGACCAGATGCTCTCCGAGCCCTATCTATTACAAGCCAAGAGGTGTACACATACCCCATAATGAATAACTTAAATAAAAAGCAAAAGGAAAGGGGAAGGGGAAATGGACCAAATTGCTCGCCAAGCCCTATCTATTACAAGCCAAGAGGTGTACACATACCCCATAATGAATAACTTAAATAAAAGTAAAGTAAATGTAATAAATGCAAGGAATTAAAGAAGGGCAAAGGAAAGCGAAGTAGACATGCATATTCACATAACACGTAGGAGCACGTAGGGTCAAATGAAGTGCAAATAAAAGGGTAGAGTGTACCTCCCTTGAAATTGGGCCCCAATGAAGTGAAATCACTTATTTATCCTCCAAAATAAAAGAAATGGTCAAGGTACCAATTTATTTGGGAAAATAAAAGAAAATAGGCAGGACAAAGCTCACTTAGTCATAAAGTCCCTAAAGTCATGACTTAAGCGCAATGGAAACAAAGCATGGCAGTTAATCGAAGCAAACAAGCAATGAAGTTGCACAAATTAAAATTATCAAGGACCAATTTGATGAAATTCTTTAATTGATTGGGTCCTAGTGGAACAAGAAGAGACTTGGGGGCTTGAAATGTAATTTTTCTGAAGGTTTTTCATGCAGCTCATGCAAATTAACGTGGGATAGTCTGCAACAAGGGAAAAAAGAAAATTTCTGCAATCAAGAATATCAACGCAACTTGCATTTCCACAAACAAATATCAACTTTTAACACTAAATTTGATCACAACCATTCAATCAAAACATCTAAAAACCTTATCTTAGCAACATGCAACACAATTTCAACATCCAACAATGGCAAACATCGAAAGAAAAATCACACAAATACTTGAAGAAAAATCCAGCAAGCATTCGGCAACTGGAGTTGATCATTTTACAGCAAGGTTGTGATCCTAGCTCAAATGTTTAAGACCCAACTATACAAACTCAATACCACTCACCCACTTCCCCTTCAACATGAGATTAAGCTAGCAAAAGAAAATGGCCAAAACCAGTTTATATGAGCTATTTGCGAGAAGAAAAGAAGACAGCAAATTATGAGGATGAAAACGCAGCAAAAGGAGAGACGAAAAACGCAGCAAGAATTTCTGGAACCAAAACAAACAGGCCGCTGCATTTTCCTTCTGGCAAATGGAGGTTTAGCTTAACTTCAAACTAAGCAGCAAGGCCAAAGCTTTCACAAACAGCAAATGAAAGCATAGCAGAAAATCATGCAAATTCTAATGAGACCTTTATGCAAGACCCGAAGAGAATTTCTGCAACATCAAGCTTCGATAATTCATGAAGACTTTTAGCGCTAAAGCCAGCTGCAATTTTCTGCTAACATGCAAACCTTGGCAAACAAAGAAACATGCAAGACCTTAAAACCATTTCCCAACAAACATAGCTAGCCACCCATTAACAACAGGACTCTTGGCAGACTTACATACAATGAACGAGGACAAGAAACTTGTGCAACTGACTTCTAAGCTTCAATAAATTGCAGGAGGGACAAGTAAAAGCGAAAGAAATAAACAAGCAACAAGACCAAATGAGTGCAAGCTGTACGAAATGAAACAAGAAACCAACGGAAGGCTAAAGGAATAGAGAACAAACCAACAGACCACACAGAAATATGGCCATAAGCAAAAATCACGGGAGACATGTCTCAAGAACTTGAAAAGAGCTGCATTTTAAAGAGAAGGCTTACAGTGCACTGGGTTTCTGAACTTGAACCGAATCCGGATGGTGGCGGTACTGGTGGTGTTCGACGAACGCCGGCAGTGGGAGCAAAGCGCCGTTGACTAGACCGAGGGCTCCAGAGACGAAGCTTGCCGTCCCGCAACTGAAGTCGACTGAAATGTTCTTGCCGGCAAAGGCGATGGACTCCAGCTTTTCCTTTTCGCTCTGCTCTTCCTGTCCGAAGCCCTTTTCCAATCTCAGCTTTTCACCCAGCCCCCGACTCTCAATCTCTCTGGTTTTCCTTTTGTTTTTTCCAAATTCCAGCCGTCAACTCCCTCTTAGTTTTTCTGGTTTCTAAAACCTCTCCGTAGCCCTCTGTATTCTGTTCCTACTCCTCAGTCATCTTACGCTGCCTCCTCTCTCTCTTGCGGCTTCTGATTTTTCTTTTAGTTTGCAGCCGTCAACTCCCTCTTGCTCCCTTTTCTCCCCTTGCGGCTGCCTTTCTTTTTTGCTATTTATATGGGACGTCATCAACCCTAAACCCTCAACAATACTCTCCAAAATTTGCAGCTAAGGGACTGCCCGAGCTTTCTCTTTGCAAGCTGCAACAATACGCAGCTTTATGCCGCGTATCCTCTCTCTTTTTTTTTTTTTTTGAAAAATAATTTAACAAAATTAATAATAAAATACTAAATAATAAAAAATAACAAATTTACATCAAAATAAACAAACTGAAACAACAAAAATGCCATTTTCAATCTTTTTTTTTCATTTTTCATTTTCATCATTTTTCACTTTTTTTCTTTTTTTCACTTTCAAGAAATTCTATGCTAAAAACTTAAAAATAGAAATAAAACTAGAAACTAAAAACTAAAAATCGAATAAAACGAACACGACAAATAAAAAAACTAAAAATAAACAGTAAATGAAATTACACCAAAATTTGGTGTCTACAGTTTGCCCCTCTTTGTCTGAGTTTTGAAAAAACTTGAGACAAAAAAGTAGACACCAAATATTTACCTGCATTATTCGGCGGTGAACGTCTCAAACGATGGGGACTGACCCCTGACAGGAAATTTTAAAATCGAGACTGACCCGAAACAGAAATTTAAACGGGACTGGCCCGAACAGGAATTTAAAACGGGACTGACCCGAACAAGAATTTAAACGGGACTGACCCGAACAGAAATTTAATCATGACTCCACTGGGGAAAATTAAACAATGAATTTAGTTTTTACCTCAGGGTAGTTCAAATTTTGTACCAAGAGGGAGATTTGATCTCTGTGGCTGAAATGA
Organism: Coffea eugenioides; assembly: GCF_003713205.1. Lineage (NCBI taxonomy): Eukaryota > Viridiplantae > Streptophyta > Magnoliopsida > Gentianales > Rubiaceae > Coffea > Coffea eugenioides. The sequence continues at coordinate 47,580,806 of NC_040040.1, forward strand.
TAGCTGATGTTATTTCTTATGATCAGGCTTTGCCATTATCCCTTCGTTTTTGCTTGCTGGCGCGACAAACCCAGCTCTAGTGGTGATGAAAATAAAAATGCTTACTGGCAGGACAAACCCAGCTCCAATAGCGATAAAATGCTTTTGACAATCGGACAGTGGGATCAAACCCGAGCCTGCCGAGGTCGGAGGGATAAAACCCGTGCCCTAACGAAAATAAAAGCGGTCAGTGGGATAAAACCCGAGCCTGCCGAGATCGGAGGGATAAAACCCGTGCCCTAACAAAAATAAAAGCGGTCAGTGGGATAAAACCCGAGCCTGCCGAGGTCGGAGGGATAAAACCCGTGCCCTAACGAAAATAAAAGCGGTCAGTGGGATAAAACCCGAGCCTGCCGAGGTCGGAGGGATAAAACCCGTGCCCTAACGAAAATAAAAGTGGTCAGTGGGATAAAACCCGAGCCTGCCGAGGTCGGAGGGATAAAACCCATGCCCAACGAAAATAAAAGCGGTCAGTGGGATAAAACCCGAGCCTGCCGAGGTCGGAGGGATAAAACCCGTGCCCTAACGAAAATAAAAGCGGTCAGTGGGATAAAACCCGAGCCTGCCGAGATGAACTTGATTTGATTTTTGACTTTTCTGGTGATGATTTTTGATTTTTTGATTTGATTTTTTTGATTTTTTTTTTCTTCTTCTTTTTTCCTTTTTGACTTTTCTTTTTGACTTTTGAGAATCTTTCCAAAAATTAATTTGCCCCAGTTGGATGAATTTTTGCAATTTGAGCCCATACTTGATTCTGTATCGCCATGTTGTTGCACCTTTTGATCAAATTTGCTTGCAACATTTTCAAGTCTGCCCTTGTAAAAGGACTCTTCCCGACACCAATTCCAGTGCGAGGTGTGATTACTTTCATCTGTGCATGCAATTTTCCTGTGAAAGAGAAAAACAAAGAAATTGCCACCACCATTTGATCCGTTTTCCTTCGAGAATCGTGTAAACATGAGTCTTTCGACGCCCTTATCAACTTTTGCTGCGGCAGCCGATTGAGTTGGATTTCTCACCCTGAGGCTTTTCCGATTTTCAAACTGACCAGGTATGTGCTTTGCCATATTGTGAAGTCTATGTAGCTGCTTTTGCTGAAGCTCAACTGTTCCCAAAAGACGACTGAATCCAAGCATGCTTTTTGCAATAAACCAAGGGGATTGTCATTCACCACAATTCAATGATAAAGAATGAGGTATGCAAGAAAATTCACATGTCATGTAGAAATAATTATGCACAAGAATGCACACTTAACCATTTGTACTTAGATTCTACAAAAAAAAATGCCATGAATGCAAGTAATTTGGAAAAAATGAGTTTCCTAAAAATGTATTTGCAAAAGAATGTTTTACAAAATGACACAGCTTTGGCCAACAGATGTCATATTTGAATCTTTCGGGTATCCTTGTTCTGGAATTCAGTATTGGCAGAAGTATGACAAAAATGAGGAGAAATCCACATGAACCAGGTCGCCAGCCGTTCCTTCTCGTGCTCACTTACTGCAAAACCTTACCTTGGCGCCCTTTCGGGTTTTTACCAAGGTTGCCTCACCCTTTTCTGTTTTGTTTTGTTTTTCCCTCTTTTTCCTTTTCTTTTCTTTTTTTTTTCCTTCGTGTTTTTCTCTTTTCTTTCTTTTCTTTTGAGGTATCCTTTCGGGTCTTCACCTAAGGAAGCAAATGGAAGAGCTCAACCATGATCGACTCAAAAATGTAAGTTGAAAAAAATTGCTGACATCAGTAAAACGCGCTTCCCTTATAGACTTAAGCGAAGGCATCATGGACATCATTTGTCAGTTGACTAGCAAGCTTCCCAATAGAAATACAACAAGTGACGAAAGCCAGGACTTTGGGCTTTTGTAATGAGGTCAGGTGGGGTGTTTTCAAGAAAAGTTGAGGCTTGAAAACAATTTGTGCTTATGAGAGATGAAATAACCTGAGATTGCATCATTTTGCAATTATCTTCAATTTCTGAACAAAACCGAGGAAATTTGCCCCAGACTGATTGGATTTTTCTTTCTTTGCATTTTCATTGCATATTTCTCACTTTTGCATTTTTCTTCAAAACTAAATTTGCCCCAGTGTGGGGTTCCTTCTTTTCCATTTCTTTTCTTTTTCTTTTTTTTCAAAAATAAATTTGCCCCAGTGTAGGGCTTTCCCCTTCTAATCATCTCTTTTCAAAATGAATTTGCCCCAGTGTGGGGTTTGCAATCTTCAGGGGCTGCCAAACGAAAAAATTATTGTTCTGATAGCTCAAAAGGGACGACTAGGGATGAAATGTTTTGATTGGAAAGGAAGATGGCCTGACTTTTGCCTCGTCTCTTGCATGATTTCCTAGAAGGAATTTGCATAATCAAATAAAGAATTTCTTACACATGTCTGAGTTGATAGGTTGAGAGAATGTCTGTCTACCCATGAATGCCCCTCCAGGTAATACCTCTTGAACACCCACTGAGCTTTGCCAATTTGAAAGCAAATTTGCCTTCGACTTCATCTTTCATTACTTTAGCACTTTGTTCCTTTCTTCAGAAGATCGGTGGCGGTCCCTTTTATTATGAACTTAGGCCATGCGTTTTGACAACATTGGTCATGGCACATAGCATTCAACTGCTTTTCATCAATCAGAATCAATCGTTGATGACACTGCTTTAACCAATCAGCTTTCAACCTGGTCGGAAAGGGATTTTCTTAAATGAAGGAATTTCTCAAATGGAGGTATTTTCCAATGTATGGCTTCCTCAAAGAAAGGATTTCTCAATGAGGGGATTCTTAATGAAGGGTTTTCTCAATGAAGGCTTTCTCAAAGAAGGGATTTCTCGATGAAGAGATTTTTCAAATGAAGGAATTCTCAAAGAAGGGATTATCGGATTCCAGAACAATGATATTCAAAGGGTCAAGTAATTTCATCTTTGGCCATCTCAAAGAATAATCAAATAAACAAAATAAACAAATTATGCATTTCATGAAACTCCAAATCAAAGCAGAAACAAGACAAAACTCAATTGCAAAAGATGCTTTCGTTAAGCTATTTACATATGCAAGAAAAAGTTTTCGTGAATTTTAGTAAATGACAACCCATAGATTCATCGAAATTTCCTTCGAGAGGGAGGATAATCAGCCATCCAAATTGTGCAGAGCTCCTTCAGGATTTTCAAATCTCATCATTGGAGGTAGATGCCTCAAAGGTGTCCTTGTGTCTGGGAAAGGGGTTTGTGTCTGGGAAAGGGGTTTGTACTTATACTTGGTCCTTGTTCTTCTTTCCCCCTCAAAATTATGTCTCCGGCCTCAATCATGTCTTGGATTTTGTGTTTAAGTACCCGACAATTGGCAGTAGAATGTCCAGGAGCTCCGGAATGATAGGCACAAAAAGATTGAGGATTATAATCAGGAGGAAATCCTTTAGCATAGGCTTTAGGAGGTATTGTACCAATTTTCCCTGCGGCCTTGAGCTGCTCATATAGTTGATCCAAGGGCCGACCTAAATTGGTAAAAGTTCTATATCGGGCCGGGTCTGGGGTGCCAGCGGTCTGTTGATAGTTGTAGTTATGGTTGACAGGTAAGGTGGGTCTTGGATGATAAAGAGGGCGAGGTCTAGTTTGAAAGTTATGTGGATAACTATGAAATGGTGTTGTAGGTATGTTTGGGTAATTTGGTCGAGGTCGAGGGTGAGTGGTATTGGTGTGATAAACAGGATGATGGTTTGAATAGTAAGGGTAAGGGTTGGAGTAGGTAGGGTATTGTCGAAATTTGGGTTTTGGGATAGGGTTTCGATCCCAGGCAAAGGCGATTTCCCCCTCTTTCTTTTGGAATTGTTGCTTCTTCCCACCATTATTACTTTGGCCTTGCAAAGCTTCCACTTGAGTTTTCAAGGCAGACACATTGACAATCTTTCCAACCTTCACAAAATCATCATATTCTTCAAGCTTATTGACAATAGCAGCAAATGAGCATCCAGTCATGCGGAAGATTTCTTCAAAGTGCGGAGGATCATGTGCCTTAATGAAAGTGCGTATGATTTCGTCCTCCGTCATTGGTGGCTCGACTTTTGCAGCTATTTTCCTCCACCTCTTGGCATAAGTCTTGTGATCCTCGGAGGATTTTCTTTTCGTTCCTTCCAACGTGGTTCGGGTCGGTGCCAGTTCGCAATTGTACTCGTATTGTCTGATGAAAGCATTGGACAGATCAAGCCAGGTCTTCACCTCCTCCGGCTTCAAATTCGAATACCAATCAAGGGCGTCACCTTCTAGACTTTCCGGGAATAACCTTAACGGCAAGTTATCGTCATCCACTGGTCTACCCAACTTGTTAGCAAACAAACGCAAGTGTGTCTTCGGATTGCCTGTACCGTCATATTTGTTGAACTTCGGGGTCTTGAATCCCACTGGCAGCTGTACATTTGGAAACAGGCACAAATCATCGTAGTCTAGCACCCCTTGCTTGCTTAAACCTTGGCTTTTCCGGATGAACTCATCGAAACGGTCCAACCGCTTAAGTAACTTCAGATCAATTGGGGCACATGACTCCCCCACTTCCGGCTTGGTTTGAACAATGTTCTCCGGCACAAAAGGCTCTGCAGTAGTCTGATAAAAAGCGTGTGGATCTGGAGGCATGTTTGGACCACCTTTGCCACCTTGGGTTTGAAATCCCTGCCCATAGGGAGGATAGAACGGAGGATTTTGAGTGTAAGCATGTTGCGGGTTGACAATTCCCTCAAATGTAGTTTGAATTGGAGGAATAACAAAGGGTAACGTGGTTTGAATTGGCGGAATAACAAATGGTTCGGATTGTGGTTGTCTGACGGGCGGAGACTCGGGTTGCACTCCGCTACTAAAGAGCTCATCGATCAATTTCTTTTGGGCTGCCATTTCAGATGCCATTTCCCCAAATTTTGTAAGCAATTCAGTCAACTGAACTCCGGGACTTGTGACTTCCGGTTGGGTAGTTGCAACGGTCTTATCAGATGATTCTGGTTGAGTACTCATGTCTACACGATTCCTTTGGGTTCTACTTCGGGATCGCGTTATGATGGGGCTTCGTCGAGAAGTTATGTCTAAATGTTACCTGAAAATACGAAATGTCGTGCTTTTAGATTTAGCCCTGGCTTAACCTTTTTAACAAAAATAAAACAAAGGAAAAGAAAAAGACAAGAGTTAGTAAATATCCAAAAGATTCGGATGCATGTCCTATGGGGAAGCCTTTTTTGTGCCAAGGGTAGGCTTAGAATGAAAATGCAATCCTCCAGAGTAGGCACTATACAATACCTGATGGATCCAATCAGCTTATGGAGTGAAAAATAATTTGAAAAATTTGGCCAATTGGAGTGACGAGAGATTTGTTGAAATGAGGACAACGTCCGAATAAATTGATCACCTTTGATTTGCAAAACACACGGGTTTGACCTTGACGAACTTCCTATCGAAGAGATTGGAGTTCGTTGACAAATTTTCTCAGTGAAGCATGAGTCAAAACCCCAACTGATTAAATGGCTAGATGCAATGGATGCTTTTCTCAAAATCGACTAGGTTTTCCATTTTGAAATTCGATATTGAAATCCTAATTGGTCAAGTGAAATTGACAATTTATTAAAAATCGACCGGATTACCCTAAAAAGGGAAACAGGTCAAATGAATTGAATTTTAATTTATCCAAAATTAATCAGATCACCTCAAAAAGGGTAAATTGATCAAATAGATTGAACGAAACTTGATTTATTCAAAATCGGCTCGGTTGCCCTAAAAAATGGGTAAATTGGCCAAATGAATGAAATTGAATTAATGATTTATTCAAAAATCGGCCGAATGACCCTAAAAAGGGTAAATCGGTCAAATGAATTAATGATTTATTCAAAATCGACCGGATGACCCTAAAAAGGGTAAATTGGTCAAATGAATTGACGATTTATTCAAAATTGACCAGGTGACCCTAAAAAGGGTAAATTGGTCAAATGAATGATTGAATTGTCCGGCCATTGGTTATTTCAAAATTATTGAGGTGCATTAGTCTATGACCTTCTAAAAATCAAATTTTGGCCTCAATTTATTTATCATCTCAATAGGAGGAATCATTTGTGAATTTCTTCAAATTAATGTCCTTCGCGCAAGGGATTTTTACCAATTTTTTATAAAATGGCCAAAAAGTGATTATTAGATGCTCATATTCCAAAGATCACTCTATGAAAATGATCGGATCCTACCTTACCTTGTGCACTCCCCCTTTGGATGGTACAAAATGTAAACGTGCAAGTCTCACTGGATTAAGTATCCGAGACATAAGGTGGTTTATTCCTAACGCGGGATCCCCTAAATGGCATTCCCTTTCTAGGGTTTATGTGTGATGCCAGTTTATTAAAGCAGTAAAACATGCAATTTGAAATGAAATCATGACCTAAGAGGACCTTTTATACGCCAAGGTAGGCTTAGAATGCTATGCAATTATTAACCTATGAATGCAATACCAAAATCTTCAAACGTGCAATAACCTATCTATGAGTGTAGGTTCTAAAAGAAGGTCATGCCAGACCTCTTATTTGCTAGGATTTGTGAATGCAATAGGGACAAAAACCAAGAAAGGTTAGTTCAATCACACAAATACACATAACACATTGTAGCGAAACAATACAAAGAGATAAAGCGATAAAAGAAAAGAGGGGTTGGATCCCTCCCCTCGTGAATCGTGTCCCTAATAAGGCAAGGCCGACTCTACCCTAGGCAAGCTATCATGGATGCATGAGGTAGGGGTTCGCTAATGCATCTAGACTCGATAAGCTCAGGTCCCCGAGCCTTCAGACTTAGAAACCAAGGGTCATCAATCCCAAGGTTCTTTGTCGGTGGCTCGAGCGATTCCCCAAACACCGCTACGCACACATCGTGTCGCGGCTACGTGTTTGAGTGAATCTATCAAAAAAACCTCAACCTTCGACTAAAAGCTAAAGGCTATGAACCCGAAGCTTAAAATGGAAGGTTGAGTGACTCCTCGGATCATGCTACGCACACATCGTGTCACGATCACAAGTCCAAGTGAGTCGCCTAAAATCCTAGTAGGGTGGAGTGGCGTGACAAGCCACTAAAAGAAAAAATAAATGAGGGATAAATAATTAAAGCGTATGCACGTATGCTAGTGCTCGTTTGGAGGGGAGGGATCAAGAACCAACGCGAGACTCTAGGGTATGTCCCCCACCCAAATGCAATGCAAAGCGCTACATGAAACAAGTAAAATATACATCCAATCAACCAATCATACATACGTGAGTGAGGGAATAGTTTGATACGCGCGCGAGGCGAAAAGTCCTAAAATAGAAAATGCAACCCTAATATCCAAATGCAATGCATAAAAAGGGTAGAAAAGGGAAAAGAATGGCTAAATCAAATGCTTGGACCCACTTAGGAATTCCCCAGTGGAGTCGCCAACTGTCGCGCCCCACTTTTTGAATGTGTGTGGTGTGTGAATAGTGTGGAATATGTGAACGTGTGTAAATGAAAGTAAAAGGCCATGGGACTTTAAAAATACGACGATTTGGCCAAACGAAGTTTAAAAAGGGTTTTTGAATGAAAAAAAAATGGAGTCGCCACTTGGTATAGAGTTAGGGTGTACCAAGTCACCCAAAAAGTGATTTTTTAAAGAAAAGGTAGAAAGAAACCCCTTTTAAACGACTCCTAGTCCACGTAAACCAACGAAAAAGGTTCGGGAGTCACATTTGACGAAGGGGAAGGCAAGGATAAAAATCCAAGGCACCCCTTCGACCTAGCCAAGGCTAGTTGCGTGATTTAGCCCCACCTTTCCTAACTTTTCTACCAAAAATATGTATTGCATGTTTTGGATTTGACTAGATGAATGCAAAAAGAAAGAAAAAATGCAAACCTAAATTCTAAAATGTCTCTTGTAAGGTTTTTGATCCCAACCACATGAGTTGTGGCGGCCAATAAAGGAAAACCTTATAGAGGTCGATTAATGCAAATGATGGCTAAAGTGCAAGTGTGCAAGTGTATAACAAGGTGCACGTGTGAAATTGTATGAAAAATCCAAGTGTTTGTGTGCAAGTGTATGGAATATAGTGATAAGTGCATATAGGTGTAATTAAGTGCAATTTTGTGAAGTAGAAATCAAAATGAACAATAAGGAAAGGAAAAGTAATGAGGAAATGTGAATTGAAAAAAATGAGTAAGTGATAAATGAGAATGAATGAACCTAAAGGAATGCATCAGGTCGGGTATGAGAATGACTCCTAACTTTTTCGACTTCGATTTTCCCTTTGATTAGAAAGCAAAACTAGCGTGCTAAGGCTATCGAGTAGCCACACTCGCTCGTTTCCCTTATTAGAAGGGGACTCTTCAGGCAAATGTACCCTAACTAGCATGAGATGCAAGACCTAAAGTGAGGGGAAAGGGGAATCGAGGAGCATGTCAGATGATAAACTAAGAAAAAGTGCATGATATGTAGTGAACAGGCAAATAATACATTAATGAAAAACAAAGGAAAAATCCTATTGGGTCTAGCGTTGGACTAGCCCTTTCTATGAATTCCTACTAGCATTAGACTAGTGGAAACAAAAAAAGAAGCCACAACTAGCGTTGGACTAGTGTGGTGGCGTACATTTATCCATTCCATTCATTCATGGCTATGAAAGCAAGTAGACATGCCAAAACACTCGTAAACACGTAACACGTAACACTTAGCATGTTCGACTAGATGCAAGAGCCTAATAAAGCAATTAAACATGTAGCAACAAAAGCAAGCGACCAAGGGGAAGGGGAAATGGACCAGATGCTCTCCGAGCCCTATCTATTACAAGCCAAGAGGTGTACACATACCCCATAATGAATAACTTAAATAAAAAGCAAAAGGAAAGGGGAAGGGGAAATGGACCAAATTGCTCGCCAAGCCCTATCTATTACAAGCCAAGAGGTGTACACATACCCCATAATGAATAACTTAAATAAAAGTAAAGTAAATGTAATAAATGCAAGGAATTAAAGAAGGGCAAAGGAAAGCGAAGTAGACATGCATATTCACATAACACGTAGGAGCACGTAGGGTCAAATGAAGTGCAAATAAAAGGGTAGAGTGTACCTCCCTTGAAATTGGGCCCCAATGAAGTGAAATCACTTATTTATCCTCCAAAATAAAAGAAATGGTCAAGGTACCAATTTATTTGGGAAAATAAAAGAAAATAGGCAGGACAAAGCTCACTTAGTCATAAAGTCCCTAAAGTCATGACTTAAGCGCAATGGAAACAAAGCATGGCAGTTAATCGAAGCAAACAAGCAATGAAGTTGCACAAATTAAAATTATCAAGGACCAATTTGATGAAATTCTTTAATTGATTGGGTCCTAGTGGAACAAGAAGAGACTTGGGGGCTTGAAATGTAATTTTTCTGAAGGTTTTTCATGCAGCTCATGCAAATTAACGTGGGATAGTCTGCAACAAGGGAAAAAAGAAAATTTCTGCAATCAAGAATATCAACGCAACTTGCATTTCCACAAACAAATATCAACTTTTAACACTAAATTTGATCACAACCATTCAATCAAAACATCTAAAAACCTTATCTTAGCAACATGCAACACAATTTCAACATCCAACAATGGCAAACATCGAAAGAAAAATCACACAAATACTTGAAGAAAAATCCAGCAAGCATTCGGCAACTGGAGTTGATCATTTTACAGCAAGGTTGTGATCCTAGCTCAAATGTTTAAGACCCAACTATACAAACTCAACACCACTCACCCACTTCCCCTTCAACATGAGATTAAGCTAGCAAAAGAAAATGGCCAAAACCAGTTTATATGAGCTATTTGCGAGAAGAAAAGAAGACAGCAAATTATGAGGATGAAAACGCAGCAAAAGGAGAGACGAAAAACGCAGCAAGAATTTCTGGAACCAAAACAAACAGGCCGCTGCATTTTCCTTCTGGCAAATGGAGGTTTAGCTTAACTTCAAACTAAGCAGCAAGGCCAAAGCTTTCACAAACAGCAAATGAAAGCATAGCAGAAAATCATGCAAATTCTAATGAGACCTTTATGCAAGACCCGAAGAGAATTTCTGCAACATCAAGCTTCGATAATTCATGAAGACTTTTAGCGCTAAAGCCAGCTGCAATTTTCTGCTAACATGCAAACCTTGGCAAACAAAGAAACATGCAAGACCTTAAAACCATTTCCCAACAAACATAGCTAGCCACCCATTAACAACAGGACTCTTGGCAGACTTACATACAATGAACGAGGACAAGAAACTTGTGCAACTGACTTCTAAGCTTCAATAAATTGCAGGAGGGACAAGTAAAAGCGAAAGAAATAAACAAGCAACAAGACCAAATGAGTGCAAGCTGTACGAAATGAAACAAGAAACCAACGGAAGGCTAAAGGAATAGAGAACAAACCAACAGACCACACAGAAATATGGCCATAAGCAAAAATCACGGGAGACATGTCTCAAGAACTTGAAAAGAGCTGCATTTTAAAGAGAAGGCTTACAGTGCACTGGGTTTCTGAACTTGAACCGAATCCGGATGGTGGCGGTACTGGTGGTGTTCGACGAACGCCGGCAGTGGGAGCAAAGCGCCGTTGACTAGACCGAGGGCTCCAGAGACGAAGCTTGCCGTCCCGCAACTGAAGTCGACTGAAATGTTCTTGCCGGCAAAGGCGATGGACTCCAGCTTTTCCTTTTCGCTCTGCTCTTCCTGTCCGAAGCCCTTTTCCAATCTCAGCTTTTCACCCAGCCCCCGACTCTCAATCTCTCTGGTTTTCCTTTTGTTTTTTCCAAATTCCAGCCGTCAACTCCCTCTTAGTTTTTCTGGTTTCTAAAACCTCTCCGTAGCCCTCTGTATTCTGTTCCTACTCCTCAGTCATCTTACGCTGCCTCCTCTCTCTCTTGCGGCTTCTGATTTTTCTTTTAGTTTGCAGCCGTCAACTCCCTCTTGCTCCCTTTTCTCCCCTTGCGGCTGCCTTTCTTTTTTGCTATTTATATGGGACGTCATCAACCCTAAACCCTCAACAATACTCTCCAAAATTTGCAGCTAAGGGGCTGCCCGAGCTTTCTCTTTGCAAGCTGCAACAATACGCAGCTTTATGCCGCGTATCCTCTCTCTTTTTTTTTTTTTTGAAAAATAATTTAACAAAATTAATAATAAAATACTAAATAATAAAAAACAACAAATTTACATCAAAATAAACAAACTGAAACAACAAAAATGCCATTTTCAATCTTTTTTTTTCATTTTTCATTTTCATCATTTTTCACTTTTTTTCTTTTTTTCACTTTCAAGAAATTCTATGCTAAAAACTTAAAAATAGAAATAAAACTAGAAACTAAAAACTAAAAATCGAATAAAACGAACACGACGAATAAAAAAACTAAAAATAAACAGTAAATGAAATTACACCAAAATTTGGTGTCTACACTTTCCTTTCCAACTTTAACTTCAATTTGATTTTTTCTGAAGGGATAATTTCAAAAACCTCTCTCGAGGTTTCTAATAATTTCATATAGTACCCTTGAGATTTTTAATATTACACTTACCTCCCTTGACCTATAAAATGACCATAATAACCTTAATATAGCAATATTTTCATGCAATTAAATAATACACTCCTAATCTTGTGCATAGGAATGCACCATACAATTAAATATTGGGCAAAAAGTCCCAGTGGCCCTCAAACTATTACCCGGATGAAGTTTTGGCCCCCAAACAATTAAATGTAAAGTTTTGATCCCCTATCTATCCAAAGTACAAATTGTTAGACTTTCTGACAAATTCATTAGTTAATACCGACGGAATCTACGATCACGTGAGAAGCACGCCGAAATACGAAGGGCTTTTTTGTCCATAAAGAGCTGTCATCCACTTGGTGAAATGGAGCGAAAAATGATTTTGACCAAACTGTTTACTTTCTCCACTATCTCTCCCTCTGTCTGCCATTAACGATTCTTGCTGCAACTTTCCGACTACGAGCACTACTACCAGCACCGTGGAAGTAGACATTGAAGCGAAATGGAGTGGAAAATAAGGAAGCCAGACGTGTACTTTGATCCATTTCTTGTTTACGGTAAGTGGTCTGACCCTATTTTTGTTCCATTTTCGTCTGAGCAGTGATGGTTTGTATATAATAGAGGAACAAAGCGTGTCAATAACGTTTAAAAAGATGGTATTAGTCAAATTTTCAGTTTGTCGGGAAGATTGGTGGTCCTATATGTTGGTATCTTTTACTGTAGAAATTAATATTCGCTTCAGTGGTCCTACATTATTTTTTTATTTTACCCATTAACCATGTCCGACAAAAAGGGGCCACTGAAATAGTAGTTTATTGGCCTAATACAACTGTTTTGACTCATAATTTGTGAGATAATTTATTCTTCCTATTTTAAATATTGTATTGACCTGAGGCTAAAATTGTTGTAGAGGCTGATTCTGAATGGTTTACTATACGTTTGCATCATGGGGGGAGAATTAATTGGGGACAATATGTGGGGTATGTTGATGGAGATGTAGATGATGTAGATCTTTGCAGCGCCGAGAAAATGTCCATTCTTGAACTGAATAAGATGGTGAAAAAATTAGGACATCGTAGAGCTGCTATACTGTATTACTATGTTGAACCAAATAAAGATCTATCCAATGGTTTAAGAGAGTTATGCACTGATGAGGATGTTAACAAATTTTCAGAATGGGCTTACAAGTTTAAGGTGATGGAGGTATTTTGTAACCACCTGACACCCGAAGAAATTGAAAAATTTAGGTCTCCTTTGATTGTTAAACCAGTAGAAAAAAAACGTTGTGGTGTTGTGATTGAGGAGTTGGATGAGCAGGGAAGAATAATAGGGGAACCATGTTCTGAAAAAAGTTTTAGAATGGGTCTGTTATTTGAGGAACATACTGGTACAAAAGACAATCGAGATGAGTTACAGAACTCAGGTTTACAGCAGAAACAAATTGGGTCATCAGAACAGCCTCATAGTGCTGGACATGGACAGAGCATCCAGCAGCTTGCTAGTGCACTAGATCTAGAAGGGAGAGCTACTACCTCTGCTTCAACAGACCAGCATCAAGGCACATTCGAACGAGGTGCTGCCTCTGCTTCTACTATCCAACATGAGCAAGCTAGTGAACTAGATCCAAAAAGAGGTATTGCCTCTGCTTCAACAGACTAGCAAGAAGGCACATTCGAAACTTCTACTATCCAGCATCCTGTTGACCATCATAGCAGTGAACAACCTATTGCAGAGGAAGGAGTCATAGAAGATGTTGAAGAATCAGAATCAGAGCATGACTCTGACAGATTTAGCACTGGTGACTACTGTGGCGATGAGGCACTACTGGATGGTTTGGTACCAGAGACAACAGGGGGTGGAACTTCAGAGCAGCAGTTTGATGAGCCACTAACACATGAGATGCAGCCTGATTCACAGCAAAATAATGAAGCAACAGGCACATTCTCTTCACAACAGCATGATGCACAGCAGCCACAACAGAAAAAAAAACAGGTTAGGAGAAGGAAAAATGTACAAGCACAGCAGCAACAAGCTTGAAATGAACCAGAAGCTTCTGATACATTGGCTGAAGATGTAATCCCAGACCACCTTAGCAGTTATGGTGGCTCATCAGAAGAAGAAGAAGATGGTGACCAATTCCAAAGAAGGTACAAAGATTTTTGTATGGAGAAGTTCAAGATTGATACCAGATTTGAGTTGGGTATGAAATTTGGTTCAAGAGCCCAGTTTAAGGCAGTTGTTCAAGAATATGGTATCAAGATGGGGAGGCCAGTATATACCAAGAGGAATGAGAGTATAAGGGTGAGAGCCAAGTGCAAGGCCCTATGCCAATGGTTTGTGTTTGCCTCAATTGAAAAAGCACTTGGGAGTACTAATTTGGTAGTTAAAAGCATGAATGACAAGCATGAAAATTGCAATCACGCCTGGAAAAATAAAAACCTGAAGTCTAAGTGGTTGTCTGACAGGTACATGGAGAGGATTAAGTCGAACTCTCGAATCCCAGTTAGGGAGATCCGACAAACTGTGAATGAGGAATATCAAGCTCAAATTTCCTGATGGATAGCAGCCAAAGCAAGGAAACTGGCACTTGAAATGATAAAGGGATCAGCTGAACAACAGTATAAAAGAATTTGGGAATATTGTGCTGAGATAAAAAAGACACATGAGGGCAGCACAATGGAAGTGATGTTTACTCCATTTAGAGGGCCTGGGGGCAATCCAAAATTTATGAGACTCTACTGCTGTTTAGGGCCATTGAAAAAAGGATTTAAGGATGATTTGAGGCCATTGATAGCATTGGATGGGTGCCATTTGAAGGGGACTTATAGAGGGCAGTTATTGACTGCCATTGCAGCTGACCCTAATAATGGATGGTGGTCCATTGCCTGGGCAGTTGTAGAGAGAGAAGCTACGGAGCAGTGGACGTGGTTCTTGAAATACCTCAGTGATGATTTGGAAATTGAAAATCAATTTCATTATACCTTTATTTCTGACCAACAAAAGGTATACACATATACACTTTGCAATAATGTGAACATGTGTATGTATGTGTATGTATATACATAGTAACCTTCCTTGATATTTTGTTTCTTCCTTTACAGGGGTTGGATAGAGCATTAGCTGAAGTTCTTCTAAATTGTGAGCATAGGTATTGTGTCCAACACATGTATCGAAATTTCAAGAAGAAACATCCAGGTTTGCCTCTTAAGGATAGGCTGTGGAATATTGCCAACAGCACAACAGAGGAACTCTACAATAAAGCAATGGCAGAACTCAAAGATTTTGATAACGAGGCATATCAGTGGGTAAAAAATGCTCCAACTCCTTGGCATTGGTGCAAGGCCTTCTTTCCGACTCACACAAAGAGTGACATGCTGGTCAACAACTTGTGTGAGTCTTTTAATGCACATATTCTTGAGGCTAGAGACCAGCCAATTATAACAATGCTGGAAATGATCAGGGAGTACCTTATGGATAGGATCCGGAAGAGAAAATCAGCAATGGAAAGATATGATAGCCCAACTGGACCTCTAATCAACGAAATTATTGAAAATAGGGTAAAAATTGCAAGTCAGTGGATGCCTATTTGGAATGCAATGCATGGCTACCAGGTGAAAGGACCAAGAGGGGCCCAATTTGCTGTAGATATGGAGAAAAAGAACTGCAGTTGCAGGTTATGGGAGGTTAGTGGCATTCCATGTTGTCACGCCATTGCTGCCATTCTTTTGAGGAATGAAGACCGACGGCAGTACTTGAATGTTTGTTATAGTAGGGGGCTATTCTT